>NW_010532661.1:2821-22686 GCF_000687285.1 Phaethon lepturus | reverse complement strand
CGGCGCAGACTGCGCGCCCAGCAGCTTGTGGCCGGCTCCCCAGGACCGCGCGGACACGGCCAAGGGCCTGGGTGGTGCCAGTTGTAGTGGTCAGTGCAGCAAAACCTATCGGTCCATTATTACTATGGCGTCATATACAGTATAGGACTGAATTCTCAGAGCAGAAAATGTTTCTGCGCATGAATAAATTCAGATATGTGCTATGATATTGACAACACATTTATGATTCTTTTTATTCTTGCTTTAGAAGCGTTTTGTGAGTCATGTAATATGTTAGTTCATCCCGAGTAATAGCTAACCTACTATCCTCACACACTCCTCTGCCAGCTTGACGGGTCCATGAGAGAAGGTACAGCTTAGTACACACAGCAAAGTGCGTAGTCAGTTTGAATACTGAGGTGTGTCGGGGTTCTTCTTAGAGTAGAGAGCTTTTTGTACAGAAACAAATAATAAAAAAGGAGAGCAAAGAGATAGATTTCTTAAAGATTTATGGCTTTACCATTTTAGTAGATTTCTGTTTGCTTCTTTTTCTCTACTTTCTCATTCCTCCCTTCCCTTGTACAATAGCATGGTCTAGACGAAGAGGATTGATATACCTTCTGTTTTACTTTTTCAGTTCAAGTGAGTGAAAGCTAAAAGCAGATCTGTTCTGAGGATTTTTTGAAACCATCCCAAAGAGAAGTCTTTTTTTCTGGGGTTTACTCTACTGTATCTTGCCACATAAACAAAAAAGGTACTGATAAGCTGCACACCATCAAGAGTTTGGAACATTTTTTAAACTAAGGTGGTATGTTCATGTCTTCAGTCATCTGTGTCCGTGCTGGAAGTAATGTTATCAAAGCTTACTTCAGATGTTCCCAATAGTGTTACTAGTAAAGATGCCAATTAACATGACAGTTTTAGTACCTAAAGCGCCTACAAACTATGAGTCTGATGATTTGACACTGAAGTTCTTGACCAGAGTGCAAGGTCTTGCCGTAAAAAAATACTGATAAATGGAGAATTATTTTTCTAGGCAGTGCTAAGCAGATGACTACGCTACAGTCTTTTCTGAAATTTTCATCATTTAAATAGTTCCAACAGAAGACACTGAAGTCTTAACGAACCAGTTAAGTCCTTTGCTCACACCAACTGTGGCTCAGTTTTATGTGACAACAAAGGAAAGGAAGTTAAAAAGCAACAGTATTTATGCTGAAAAAAGTTCCATCTATAGTTCCACTCAAAATCCAATCAGCGCCAAATTACTTTTGTTTTCCTTAAAGCTACCTTCAGTAGTACTAATCAAGGCAATGCAACAACTTCCACTGCCAGAGATGATAAAATTTTTCTATAGCCAACAGAAAACATGCATTGATGCTGTGCCAAAACAAGATGTGCTTCTAATTATTGACATTTTCAACTGCTACAGTGCAGGAATTTTTTTAAACAGATGTACCTGAAAGCACACAGCTCTCACAAGATGTCTTTTACTATGTTAAGAGCATCCCAGATACATTTGTTGATCACAAAGATCTGTTTCTATTATGGAACGTCACTTCATCCTGTAACAGCAAACAAATTTCAAACTTTTCTGAAAAAAAATAACATCTACTAAAACTTGCCAGTAAGCAAAACCCAAAAATCTGTGATGCCTGCGGAAGTTTTAGATTTCACTAAAAGAAACCCACAAACATCACAAACAACTGTTCCAAGCTATTTCTTAGAGTAAAATATAAGATTAAATTATTATTTTTAAAATTTTTCAGAGCCTTAAGTAATAAAAGGTTTTGAGGCAATGAAGGGAAAAAATCTTAATGCAGACAAACCTCTTTAAAACAATGTGAGTTGCAATGTTCACCCATCCTGCAGCATAACCTGAAACTACGGCGAAGGAGGTTTTAGGTCTTTATAATGTGGGAAAGAACCTAAAAGAACATTTAAAACCAAACAATGTATATCATCATAAATAAGAATGTAAACAGCACTTTACAATATGCGATCACACATTTTCTGTAATAGAAATATTTAATTTTGGTCTTTTGTATTGCATTCTAAAGGGGTAATGGTCTTCAAAGAAAGTAATGGATAGATGGGTAAAATTGCTTCAAGGACCCTTTAGAAAGGTGGATAATTTGTCTTTATTAGAAGTTGGTCTCCAACAGTTTGAAGGTATCATTGGAATACTTATACTGCTACATAGGTCTCTACAACAAACTTTTACTGCACTACTGTGCTTTTTTTTCTCTAAAAAGCCAAGTGCTATAAAGTGTGTGAAGGATGCAGTGTTGTGCTTTAGTACTGGGTATCCGATGTATCCTTATCAGCTGGCATGAAAGTTTCTTAATTTTCTCTTTATCCAAAAACATCTCTTAGAAACACCTCAGTCTGCACAAGGAAGGAAGAACAAGGCATAAGAACAATAAAATGTATTAATTATTTAGAGAATTGTTGTGCAGGATCTCTAAGGAATAAATATTAAGGGAGATCAGAAAGCAGCTCAGGAATGCAGGGTAATTATAAAAAGAACTAATATAAAAAAATAACAATATCAAACATTTTACAAAGATAAACTCTTTCAGTGTAGATAAAGAAGGAAGTGTTTATCTAGTAATTCTCAGTATGGGCGCTTTCCCTGGAGGGTATGAACACACAAGGATCTGGAGTAGTAGTAGGATGAAGCGTGGTCTAAGACAAATTTGAAGCTTTTGCGTACCTTCATAGGGAATTAATCTTTCCATTAAGCTGAAAACAATATCTAAATATGCCCTATGGTATCTGCAGCTGGATCCGTAATTTATATATAAACAATAAAACCATTAAATAAACAATAATGTATAACTAAGTGGTGAATATAAAGGGGTAGCCTATGGAAGTAGGGACTGTATAGTCTACAGCTATTAAGACATGTGAAGGGTGAGAAAGAAGTCTATACAAGTATAAGGGGAATGCCCCGTTAGTTGTTAAAGAGAAAAAGAAAAGTGAAATGCAAAAGAAAGGCTGTAGTATTTAATGATCTTTTTTTGCATCTGCCTGCATACATTAAAAAAAACCCGATTGTGACCTGTAGATTAGCATGAGCACTTCAATAAGGAAGAAATGTAGGCTTCAACATTAAGATAATGTAATAATATCCATTTAGATAACATGACTTCAAGTTAGCGAAGCCTGATGAAATTCACTTTGGAGTAGTTAAGGAACTTGCCAAAACCTCTAGCGATTATTTTGGGGAGCTAGTGGAGAATAGGTGAGATCCTAGAAAACTAAAGCAGCTGTAGTGTAGAACTTCTCTCTGATTTTGGGAGTCAGATGGAGGCAATGTTAGAGGTCTGTGGAGATTATGAACCAATCTTTGTTTTGTTAACTTACAAGATGCTTTAACAAATTATTAAGCAACCTACAAATATCTGGAAAATAAGTGAAAGCCAGCATTGATTTGTTCTTGAAAAATCCAGCTGATTTTCTTCTTTGACATACTAATTGGTCTAGTAAAAGAGAGAAAAATAATAGATGTTACAGATCTTGACATCTTCATAAGCAAAGTCTACACTAAAATTACCATTTTGTGGAGTGATGGCTCTATAAGCCCTGTATAGCAGGGAAGAAATTAACTCCAGCAGCAATTAGGAATGTAAAGTTGTGAAGGGATCCATCTGCAGAATACAGTACTGGCAAAAGACTAAGGAGGGGAGAAAGCTGTCTGGAAAAATCCAGTCTGTGAGTAGAATGAGTTCCTAAGGAACTTGCACGCAGACTCACCGAGGGAAAAAAAGACAACCTCTCTTAAAGCTGTTAATTGCAAAGAAGGCCTCATAAACTGAATAAAACCAGTGTGTGTCAAAATCGACAGGCAATAGCAGTGCCTGTGGGCAAATTTCTGGTCTGGAACAAGATGTCCCTGATGGGAAAAGTTTATCCCTTTACATTAGCCCAAAGTATGATAACTCATCACTTTTATGCTGAAGGTTATGGAAGGTCTGCTCAGCGTTCTCAAGCACAGCCACGCCATTGTCTGAGAATCATAACAGGGATACTAATATATGACTGTGGCCCAACAACAACCTCTTGGTGCTGGTCACCCAGCAGCAGTGAGTACGGTTGATACAGGCACTGACTGAGGGCGAGGACAGTAAAGGCCTGGGCTGGCTGAAATGGTATTGAGCGGTGGCCCTGACGTGTCCAAGGACTTTGCCTTACGTAGACTACTTAGCTACATCCTGGGCATTACACGGGGCCACCTCCTTGGTGCTTTTCCCAAATGCCTATGGTCAGATCATCAGTAACTCTCCAACTTTTCAGTTTGGGAAAGGATGGTGAGTATGTCTCTGCCGTACCTGCTAGTCTTGATATTATGCACCTTGCTTGGAAAAGGCTAAAACCAAGAACTAAATCAGTCCTGAGATGACCAGTCTAGCTGTTTTAGAGGGGTTCCCCGGAACGCTTTGCTGTGGAAAGGCAGCAGTTCCACTGATACTGTTCTGAAAATCCGAGTAATGGAGTACTGTCTTGTTATGGGGTTACACTGTCACCACTTAAGAGAGAGATGTGATGGTATGTCATCCTTCCAGCCTCAGGGTACTGTGGGATAAAAGAAGAACCAGCTCGCAGTATTCTCCTGGATGATAATGGACTTAGCAGCAAACTCCTCATCTTGATGTAATTCTTCTGTCAGTAAGTGGGAGGCAAAGGAATTTACAAATGCAGGGAGGTAGATTGGGCTGTGATCAGAGATCCCATTTGTACATCCATGTCAAACCACATCTGGAGTTAAGTCAAAGGTTAACATAACAGGTATACAAGAACAAATACAGCATATTTAGGAGTAGATTCAAATTTTAAACATCAGTAAGAGGTCACAAGGGAAATCTATGAGTAGCCCCAGAAGACATCATGTCTCCAAGGTAGCTACTCTGAATTGTAACTTTTTCTCTGAATCTTGTAATCTGCTTATATGTGCCTCTGCACAGTCTACCAGTAAGAATATGATGGTGGAACCAGTGGTCTGGCTCTTCCTCAGCCTCTTTCTCTTGTTTATTCCCACTAGCTGAATGTGAATAAGTAGATACTTCTGTTTTGCCGCATTGCGTACTAATTTTCCTGTAAATGTCAAGAAGCTGAATTGTTCTCGGTGTCTGACCTGTTCAGTCTGTACCGGCTGATACTGCTGCACTAACATAAACCCAGGAACTGGGTTTGACTGAATTTCACGAATAGTCCAAGCCAAATGCTGCTCAAGACTCTTCTGCCAGCTGTGTCAGCCTTATGCAGTGAGAAGCATCAGAGGAAAGGGAAATAATACCTAAGAAATTGAATGAAACATTTCCAGCACAAGAAACAAGAAGTATCCAGATGGGAGCATATTTCAGAAGAGAGAAAACAGATGGTTATACCTAAATTACCACATCCTGAGTCTGGAAAAAAAAAGGATGTTGGTCAACAGGTAATGAGCCTTAGTAAAAGAATTACTATGAACGTGTTATGGACATGAATAGGTTGTGTTATAAATTGTTATGAATCCAGCACTAGAGGATATCAGCACTCAAAGTCACTGCTGTTCACCTGTTGGGCTCTGTGCCACATGACTTCTGTTAAACATCTGTTAACCCTTTACAGCTAGCATGGAAGTTTTACAGTAAAGTGTACCCCAGGGCACATAAGAGAGCACAGGTAGTATGACATCTACAAAACATAGCTTTTGGAAGACAGTGTTTGCACCTAAGAAATAGCAAAGAGGTTGGGAGTTTGAAGATCAGCACCACACAGATCCAGATCATTGAACCGCAGCTGTTAATTACATTATAAATGTATGTTTCAGTTCCAACACACAATGGTACTTCACAAATTTAAATAGTCTTCTCTTATTCTCCTCTGTAAAGAATCTTGGATTTATATTCCTCTCTGAACAAAGAACCAGAAGCTAATGACTGTTTTACAAACACAGGTAGAGTTTCATCTCTAACCTAATCTCATTGCTCTGGGGTCATTCACTGTGCGGTAGAAATATAAAAAAATTACATCCTGTAAATGAATGCAGATTTTGATCCTATATTGGACCTCATCGGAAATCATTCAGGATTATGCAAAGAATGGGACAACAACATGAGAGGAGCAAACAACAAAGCATGACAGATGTTTTCAGTGAGAAAATTTGTTGATTAATGTCCTGCAATGCAATGCCAAGAAAGTAACAGAAATGTGGGCAAAAAGGTTAAGATGCAACTATATATGTAATTATTATAATTTATTGGAACTTTTGGGCTATTTAGAAATCCTGTGCAACTTTGGCAAAAGTAATTAAAAATGATATTTTTTGTTAGAGATGAATTTTTTTTAAAAAGGATTTTAAACATTGGAGAAGAAAATTAATAGGTCTTTTTATTCTTGTTGGTGCTAAGAAACTTTTTCACTAGCTCAGATATTTATGTGGGATACAAAAAGCATTTTTTTTCCTCGGTGTATTAATTAGCACAATTGTGAGTAGGCTGAATAAATGAACTTACAACTGGATAAAATTAAAATTTCACTTTTACAAATGGCACTCAGTGTTCTAGACTAAAGCCTTTCAAACCTGATGAAACATGGTGTGTAGCAGAATGCATTCAGGAGGTAATTAGTACTGAGGTTGCATTTAATCATTATGTTGTTTTATACACCTCTCAGAATGCAATGAATTTAGTTAGATTTTGGTAATCTTTTCAAGGAACACACTTCTAAATATGCTAGAAAAAGAAGAAAAACAAATTCAGAAAAATGTGCATTTTGTTTACCAAAAAATATACTTATTACAGTTTATTATGCTGCTAATTTATATTTTTCAAGTGTAGAGGTATATATGGTAGATTTTTGAGAGTGAGGTTATATTTAACCTCACAAATTTTTCTGTAACCTATGCAGTATTTGGCAGACAGCTGTGTTTTCAGTTTTATCCAGCTCAGAGGTGGCTATGTCTCATGAGATGTGTAGTGCTATGCCTCAGATGATATACCCTGTCCCCCATCAAACTCTCTTGACTTCACAAGTTCACAGAGCCTTTGAGGTTGAAAGAGACCTCTGGAGGTCATCTGGTCCAACCCCCCCTGCTCAAGCAGGGCTATTGTATGAGGATGATATGGGACACACTGTCATAAAAACCTTACTGAACTCTAGGAAGACCATATCCACTGCTTCTCCTCTCATCTACCAAGCCAGTGATTTCATCATAGAAGTTTATCAGGTTGGTCAAGCATGACTTCCTCTTGATGAATCCATGCTGACTGCTCCTGATGACTTCCTTGTCCTTCATGTGAGTAGAAATGGTTTCCACAATTAGTTGCTCCATCGCCTTCCCAAGGATCAACATGAGACTGACCAACCTGTAGTTTCCTGGGTCCTCCTTCCTGCCTTTTTTGAAGATAGAAGTCCTCCAATCCTTAAGCATCTCTCCCAATTGCCTTGATCATTCAAAGATAATTGAGAGTGGCTTTACAATGACATCAACTCCCTCAGTACTCGTGGGAACATCCCATCAGGGCCCATGTATTTCTGTGTCCAGTTTGCTAAAGTATTCTCTAATCCGTGCCTCATTAATGATGAGCAGGGACCATTCTTGTCTGTTTGCAAAGTATCATAGAATTGTATCATAGGTTATCTCTTCTACAAGTTAACCACAGAGTTTAAAGTCTCCTGGACCTCATCACTCATGGCTTTTCTTCAGTCTTGGCAAATGTGTTTTTGCCACAGCAATATTTCTTGTTGATCAACGCTTGTTGATCATCCACTTGTCAAGTTTTCAAACAAACACTGTTGCAGTTTTTCTGCACCACTTTCCCACTTTGGAGGAGCTCCCTGAAGATTTTGTGTAAACATCTGCATGTGTCCCCCCACCTTCCTCAATCTCCCCACTAGATGTGAGGCTGAGCCCACTACAAGCCTGTTGTTTCAGGTTCTGTCTTTCTCTACGTACTGTCTTACACACAGATTCCGTGTTTGTTCCGTGGCCAGTATGATCAGATTTTAGGATCATGAATATGACCGTGCAAATAGTGCTAATAGGGTGAAAGACTATGGATTGGTACCTATCAAGAGATCACATACCACTTTAAATGCAAGCAACACTAGGGAATTTGTAGTGCAGTGTCACGGGTGAAAGTGATTAAAACACTGTGTCTTCACTGCCCCATGAGATGTCCTAATTTTTTATTGCTATTCATGAATAGAAATAACTGTTCTAGGTGATATTTCCTGAGGGATTTACTCTGAAAGATTCCAACATTATTGTCAGTTATCGCTGATTTGTTCAGGAATATCAGTTGTTCAAACAGAAGTGCATTGTGTTTAATGCTTTGTTAATGGAATACTTTTATTTTAGATCAACAACAGTGTTCTAACCTGAGACCTCCCTTTGTGGCTGTTTATAAAACCAAGCCACAAGCTGTTCTTCATTTTGCCAGCAATTACCTGGTTTTTGTCAGAGTTCAATGTAAAAACAGGAAAATGGCGACGTGTTAAAGACAAGGCTAAGATGCAGGAAGCACTCCTAGATCTCTGAGTTCACTCCATATTTTCACTGTGTTCTTTGCTAAGTCACTGAGGACAAAAAAAAGGAAGATATTTAGGCACCCAGATCTGAAAAGAAGAATTGAAGAGCCTTTAAGTAGGACTTCTGTAGACTTCGGACACCTGGATCCAAAACTGAATTCCAGAAACTCCCATACATTGGGCTGCCTAATCAGAAAAACTTACCAGAAAGAGCAAGCAGAAGTAAATGTACATCCATAGCCTGTCTGCCTAAAGAAGGAGGGTTTGGATTCTGATATATGTTTGATATAAATAAGCGAGCAATCCCACGGCTTCCCTGTCCCTCAAATCGTGTAAAAGCTAGTTTGCAGAGCCATGAGCTGGTCATAAAGCAAGCTCTCTTAAGTTACCAGTGTCCTGCTCTGAGTTGGGAAAAAAAAATTACTCTTACCTGTTTGTAGAGTTAGCTGTAATCATAAGCGGGCCAATGCCCTGACCTGCAAACCAAAGTCAGGCATCTAAGACTTGAATTGAGGCAAATTTTTAGACAAATTCTTGTTGACAAAACTTCTTTAGTTTACTGAGAGCCTATTCTGAACACAGAACAAAAGCTGTTTTTCTGAACAAAGCTTACAGCACTTTTTGAGGTTCTCCATCTTAAACACAAATGTGGTTTTTTTGCATGAGGTACCAAAAATTTTATGGATTCCACTAAATCTCTTATCGGTATTATTCCTAAAAGCATAAATGCATAGCAGCAATGGAAATCTGAGAGAGGCATTTATTTGGCTTACTGTGTCTCAGGTCACATTTAAATGCTGAAGAGCTGCATGAAAGTCTTGTGAGGCTAGATACATTCACCTGGTGTGATGCTCAAACCCTGCAGCAATGAGGGTCTTAATACAACTGTGGCCGAAGCTGGCTCTGTCTGTAGTGGAAAACAGTCTGTGGGGATCTTAGCAAAGGAAACATGAGATTTCCTAAAATAAGGTGCAGTTACGCCAAACTGAGTCAATGTAACTCTTATTATGCACAAAATACACATAAAATACTACTTACCAAACCCTTTATTGGTACTTAACTAAGCTCTGTTGTCAATATGCGTTGGTGTATTTTCCTTTCCTTGGTGACATTTTTTGCATATAAGGCAATAAAGTTCCACGTTTTTAAATAAAACACATTCAAGAGTGTATCATAACTATAAAAATAGGTAGGGGCTTTATAATTATATAAAAACTTCAATAAGCCATTTGAGTTTGCTATGAACATGAGTACGATAATGCACATGGTTTAATCAATATACCTTTCAATGGACCCTCATCTGGGAAAATGCAAAAGCCTTATCTTGCACTCAGTAATAAATATTTCATTAAATTATCTCTAATTTAACTTGCATTCCCATTGGCAAACCTCTAGTGGTACATACTTTTTTCCTTTTGATGTTATTGCCCTGGTAACATGCAGTCATCTCACAGCCGTTTGCTTTCTGATCTATGGTGTATTGCCTCGCTTAGATTAATCTCATAGTCATTATCTCATTTAAGTAGGTAATATTTGACCATCTAATCAGCTTAAAGCAAGTTGAGTAGAATAATGTGGGCTTACATTTGGCATTCAGAAATATTTCTTAAACAAGGAGAAAGTGATATGACAAAAACATGTGATCTGAATTATTCTCTTTATACATGAAAATGCACACTGCTTTTACTGACATAATTAAATTGCCTATGTATCTGACTTTTTAATAATGAAAAAGCAAACCCTCGAGTGTTTAGATGATTTGCTATGTTCATTTAAAACAAGGAATTCAGCAGTACCTATTCAGGCATTTACCTTTCTTGTGGAATGTAGACAGAATAAAATCAGTGCCATAGCTTTTTAGGGTGACAGATTTCATAGAGATTTGTTATTTTTCAGTTTTAAGTGCTCCTTTTCAATGTTTGCATTTGTATATACTAATTATGATGAACAGGAAAAGTTCCGTTTATCTTGTCATCCAGCTATAGAAAGAAGATGCTCAGATTTCAAACTTGTCAAGCTGCAGTTTTTGATAGATAAACAACAAATTTTTTAAAGGCTTTTAATATGTTTTCTGTGCTGATAGTAAAGTCTTCTAGGTGCTCTTGGAAATAAAATTTAAACTTTGCAAATTAATAACTACTGATCCTGATGCCAGGTTTCTTACTGGCAGGTAAGCATTGCTGCTTATTTGGTGGCTATTACAGCATTTGCACCTTGGGAGAATGGGGATACTGCCCAACTAGAAGATGAAAGTCCTTCAGCAACCTGAATTGAAATAAATGTAGAAGTGTAAGGAAAATTAATATAGTATCAAATAAGATACTATAAGTCTACTATAAGATACTAAGGTCTCATAAGATTTATCTACAAATGTGACATGGTACACTAGCAATTTAAGTCCAAATTAATTTTTAAAGCAGATTAACAGTATGAAAAGAATTTCCAAAGTGAACGTTGCCTCTGCATGCTGGTTTCCCTCCCTGTGTGTCACAGTGAAGCAATGCTATGGGTTAAATGTGTTGTCAGTGATCGAAATTGAATTGACACTGAAGTTTAACTGTAAAGGCTTAGCTACTTGCTTTTGTTTGTAAAAGCACCTTTGCCTTGCCTAGACTGAAGGTTAGATAACATGCATTTGTTAAGACATCTGCTCAGTTCTGTTCCCTGTGAAGCTTCATTTCTCATTCCGTGCACGTTATCCAGCCTCAACTTCTTTGGATGCTTGCCTCATTCACTAGATACTATTCTTCTTCTCAAAAAATGTTAGTAGCTTTACACATTGCATCCTACTGATTTCTTGCGTTCTTAGTTTATTTTAAAATTAAAAAAATTCGGGAATTTTAAAAGTTTCTGTACTAGGTATTTAATTTAACATAATCAAAGTTTTGATAGGCATCCAAATTTGGTCCTATCTGCCTAAATCCTGGGTGGAAGAACTAACCCTACAGAAATAAAACCCTGCCCTTCTTCAGCTGCAGTTTCCAGCACTTTCATAAGGCCCCAAACAAATGTGCATAGTAGCAGTGCAGTAAACCGTGAATCCCTCTCACAGTCCTCTAGCTCTCTAATGAAAAGTATGACTCGCATTTACCTATTATTCAGTATTGTAATATGGCCAATTGTCATGTTTGCTTTGCTTTTAACAGTCTGCATACTCTAGCACAGGGGATGGGAAGATCTATATTTCTTTTTATGACAGTTTCAGATGCTTGACACTGTGAAATAAGGGACTGCGGTATGACAAGAACTATTTGTTATGAAGTATGTATGAAAGTATCCAGCAGTCAAGACATGCTGGACTGAAGACACTCAAGAATTTCTAAGTAACACCACCTTCAGTTGCCATATGGTCTTTTTTTTTTTTTTTTTTTCCCCTTGTAGGTATTTGGTGTCTTAAGCTTACAGCAGAAGCTTTCTGAATCTGGAAGTGCAGTGCAGTTCTTCTTAACGCTGCTCCCTGACGCTTCTAAGTTCTGTGAATTGGCGGTAGGTCCTACACTGACACTTACCTGCCACTTTGAGAGATATTTTATGACTACTATCACACAGTAATTTTAGCAGGACTGTTCTGGTACTGCTGTAACGTCCGTTTGTCATTTAGCTTGTTGATTAGCTGTTCGTCTTCTCAAGAGAAGAATACTAGGTGTTTTCCTTTGGAAAAGGGTCAAACAAAAATTTCATGCACTAAAACCCTAAAATGTCTCATGGGTTTAATTTGGATATTACAAATTCTAGAATATCGCTTCAGGAAATACACTACATTTTATATATCTATGCTTCTGTAACATGATTTCAGAACCTAGTGGCTGTTAGAAAGATATAATTATGGTTATAACTCAGTTACTCAAATCAGGTTGCATGTGCAATTCAAATATAAAAAGCAGTCAGACTATACCTTCCTGACCAAAGCAAAATTGTAACCCTAGTAGAGGAATGTTTAATTATCTGATTTTACAACTGTTTGTGTCTGTGGTATAGAACATGATTAAAACATGAAGAAAAAGTTGTTTATCTTCAGAGGTAGTACGATCAGTGTTAATTGGTAGGAAAAAACCCCATAGATCTATCATAGTGGCTTGTCTGCAAAGTACATTGAAAGAAGAAACTGCAAAAAGGCCTTTGGGCTATAAAATAGAGTAAATAAAGCATTATACATTTAGAAAATAATAATGCAAACCACAGGAATCAATGTGTGAAGAACAGGAAACCTTTTCTTATAGCTAAACCTAATAAAAGGAGAGAATTTAGAGTATAAAGCTGCCTTCATAATGACAAATGCTAATTGTTTTGAGTTTAATTGTTATTATTTATGCTGCTACAGTGCACTGCCATTAAAATTATGGACCTGTGTAATCTGTGTGGTGTACTCAAGCCCAAAGTGTTGCAATTTATATGTTCAGTTTCACCACTCACACACAATTTAAAATAATAATAATTAAAAAAAACACCTCTGAAATGCAATAGCTCCAAAAAGTGGCTGTTGACAGTGGAGTGGAGATACTGCTTGTTCCTCTAGATGAGATGCATGTATTCAGTGTCATTTTAGTTTTCAGACACTGTAGGGAAGAGGAATCAGGGGTTTCTTATTTCTCCTTTCCCACACGGCAGCATTCATCCTCTGGTAACGTCAGGAAAGAACAGTGCTTATACCTCTCTTTGCACTGGAAATTGAAATAAAAGATGTCACAACATGAGAGGCTGCTAGAGGCATTTTTTACATTTAGCCATTCTTGAAGGGAGAACATTTTGCCAACAGGTGGGTGTTTAAAAGACTACTGTCCCTTCGCACTCCATCTGTGTGTTTTCAAGCTTTTCTTTCCGAGCTTGTTTCTTGACCATTGGGTTTTTCTGATCTGACATAATTTAGCACAAACTACTACATTGCCACAAAGGTTCCCTCAGTCATCCCTTTTCTTGGAGTCAGCCTTGTTCTTCCTAAACATCCCTTTTGCATAGATATGTACTTTGGGCAGTCTAGTTATGGTTCACTCACCCAGAGCATAAGGTCTGGAACGTGACATGTAGACTTTGGCATAAGGACTGTTTGATATGAGCTACTTACAGGAGAGACCTGGATAAAAAATTAAAGTACTTAAATTACTTGCCTGTGCAGGAAATGAATATATGAGTATGATATCACATTTATAATGATCATCTGCTTAAGTTTAGCTGTCGCATATCCCAAACTCTCTCTGTTCTCTTCCTGAATAGCTTGCTCACTTCTTTTGTTCAAGGAGCTCCTTGGCTGGGGCTCTGATCTTGAGGGTTTGATAAGCCTCAGATACTTATGTTGATCAGCTTCTGTAAAGCTGGAAGCCGAGTTACGCTTAGAGATGAAACACTCAGGACATAGACTTCTGATGCTGTGCCAGACAGGCAGGAACCTAAGGGCAGACTGCACAGAAAGTCTTTAAGGTGCTGGTAGTCTTGGGATCCCAAATGCTATTTGCTTCCCTTGATCTGCCTCTCTTTGGAAGGAGGAAACTTGAAAGCTGTAAGTTCCCAAGAATGGGTTATGCTGCCTCCTGAAGTTACTTTAAAATAGCAGGCCCAGTCTGGGAACCTGGATAGTCCATGGTAGGATGATAAAAACTTAGATAGTCTCTGATGGAAGCCTGCTTGTGACTTAGCAAAAGTTTGCCAAAACTTCATGTTCTTATCAAAAGGTCATTGCTGATATATCTTAATTTTATGGGAAAAAAATGTGGAAAGTTCTCAAATGTCTTGATTAAAGATACTTAACCCATATTAACTGATCTCTGGGGTTTCAGTCCAAACTTAGTTAAAATACACGAAAAGCCAGGCTGTTGCCATAAACATATTGGAGCTGAGAAGTAAAGACAGATGTTCAGTGTTCATAATCTCAAACTGGAATGAAAAATATTACATCGATGCTCAAAATCATTATTTTTATTTGATAGCATGTATTCATTTAATGGAGCATAATGAGGAAGATAAATTAATGCCTCCTGATTTCTAACCTCTTGTTCCATTCATTATCCTTCTTTGATTTCCACTAAACATAATGATGCCCCCACTTCCAGATGTTCCTTTATTAAATTCCTTCTAGGAGACAGAAAAACCACAAGTCATCCCAAATGCTGAAAGTTCTCAACTCATTATCACGTTTTACATATCATACAGACATACTGACAATGTTAATTAGTGAGAAAGGCTTGATTGTTCCTTAATTACTCTGCCAAGAGGCGGTACAAAATACAAAGCCACAAATTATATGACATATTATAAGTGGATTGGTTTTAATGATATCTTCATGTACCAACATGTATATTTCATTACTAAGCTTTCGTTATTAGCATTTTAACATGGCCATTAATAATAAAAACACTGGGTTATGTGCATGAATAAGAAAACTATTACTGCAGAATTTTAAAAGGTGCCTGACAAGATGGTGCCGGTTTCTGTGTTACAAAGTTCCCAATATCAGCATCAGGACAGGGTATGTAGGCTGTAAAGCTCTTCCTAACTGTCACCCTAACTGTCATGTCATTATATATTTTATGAAATGACTCCTTACTAAAAACTATGCAGTCTGTGGAACAGAGTATACGCCTCAGAACATGCCCTGTTGGGTAGAGGGTCAAATCTGTCTTATTTTCTGTGGCCCTGAAGATCTTTCTTTCTGAAAACTGGTGTTTGGCTTTGGGGAGGATTCCTGGATGAGGAGATATTTCTCCTGCATCTCTAGGTTTAAGGCTAGATGAGAATCGGATGCGAGTCTGTGACTTGCTGCATGCTCTGATAGCAGGTTATTATGCATAAAATGAAAACAGTCTTTCTGAGAAAACATTGAGCACCCATTGACTGAAACAAGTCTTATCCCCTTTTACATTGAATAAAGTTTTAGAGTAGCGCTATACTAGCTTGAGTAAAATGACTATCGTTACTGACTGATAATAAGACAAATCTAGTTTAATTTATTATATCTGCTTGTTTATTACTGTCACATTATGAGGATGGCATTTCTGTATCAACTTTGATTTGAGCAAATAACTTTGACATTCAGCAACAAAAGGTCAGGCTCTCAATTTTACTTTTAGTTCTAGTATTCAAATATGAACAAACTTTCATCTCTTTACCTGTATCCTGTTTTGTACTACAGGATAAGAATAGCCACATGAAATAAAAAAGGAACTGCACGTATCTGGCAGTGGCACGGTCATATATTTTCCATGATTTGTCCATTCTCCTTTAAAGCCAAAAAAGGAGACAAAAGACATTTCAGTTAGATTTAATAAAGAAGAAAAGCCATCAGTCCCCATTGTGTAAGTATGAAAACAATTGGGCTTGCCATTTTTTTCTCCAGTCTTATAATACACTCATTTCACAGAAGACTTCTTAGCTGTAATACCTCTTTATACCTACATTCAAGAGCGCTTGTGTCCTGAATAATTAAAAAGTCTATTGTAATTGCCTTTTCATGATATCTAATGCACTGCAAAAATGTCATATTTCACTTTGCTAAATACAATTAAAAAATCTAGGAGAAGCAGATGGTTTGGCATTTTGAAGAAGGTAGACTGCAGAAGGATGCTGAGTTCATACACAGGGTTTCCTTGTTCAATTCAAAAAGATGCCTTGTTCATCCCAGTGAGGAGCTGGGAATACTGTAGGACTGATGATCTCTGTAGGACTGATGATCTCATTCTTCACAATTAATTATGTACGCATAATCACTTTGAGAATCTTCCAAAAGCTGAGATGTTACATTCTTGAAAGGAAGCCAGGGATTTCTGTGCTGTAACATAATACAAGAGAATGGATTTTGAACAGAAAGATTAGGATAACAGGTAAGAATCAAGAAACACACTTTGCACCAGAATGTCCTTTCAATTTTCTGAAGCAAAAAACCTGATCCACTATTAAAAAATCTTGATGTAGAAAATTTGGTAGTCCTAGGCACTTTAAAGTTGATGTAACTTGAAAGTTACTGATGTATTTTTTGCTCACTTGTCTACAGTTCTAGAAAAAAAAATGTGGTGCTTTAGAGGAATGGATACTGTGCAAAGATGACTCTCTGTGGAAGCTTTTATATAGTTAATTAATCGAGGGCTTTATTTTTGCAGTCAGACTGTAGGGATAGAAAGCTGTTTGATCCTGAGCGAGTTTTTCTCTGTCAGTATGATTCACCTTTTCTTCGCAATGGGAAAGACAGCTCATGGTCCACAGTGCCAAATGGGAATGAATGCATTGCAAAAATTCTGAAGGTGGCTGCAAGCGTTAATGGCTTCCCTTTGTTTCCTTCTGGTGGCTGAGGCTAGCTATTGCCTGCCAATTTTGCTTGCTGATTTTCAGATATTGCCAGCCTTCACTGAAATTATGTGGAAAATGTTTCCATTAGGAACAGGAAATAAATACTCCATGCTAACATAATTTAGTCTTTAATTATTTCCTCATATATTGTTTTCCCAAAGCCTCCTGGCTTACAAGAACACAAATACATGGCACTCATTTAATTGTCAGTTTCTCAACTCACAGCTCTGTGAATGACCCTCTTCTGATTTATTAGACATGTTCAGACTATGCTTTGAAGACAGAGGCAGGAATTTCATACTTTTTCTGTCACTGGTCTGTCCTTTTCACAAAAAAAATAATTTATTTATACAACATTTTGTGAAGTAAAGCATATGATATTTTCCCATTTTACAGATGCGAAACTATTCAGTCAGAAGGATACATTGAAATTGTGGCTCAACAGTTTAACAAATGTAGGGTTTGTCTTCACTTGTTTTGTACTAAATGTTTTGGGGAAGCCCAAAGCCCAGCTCCTGTGCCTTCAGGCGGAGCTGCGCATGTGCAACATCGAAGCAGAAACACAGACAGTTTCACTTGCAAGAGAATTTCAGCCTGAACATTGGTTTGGTAAAACTGAGGCTACAGGTAACAAACGGAAAGAGAAGCATTGCCACAAAAGGCAGGCACGCAAAATTCAGCTGTTGTGTGGTGGTGTTTGGTGGTAGCCAGCTGGCTAATAGCACAGATGTGCCAGCTACTCAATTAGCAGATTTACAGCTCGCTCTGTCTGTGCTGATTCTTCCTCACTGAAGTGACACAAGGAGGTAGAGGGAGGGAAAAAGGAAGCTGAAGGTAAGAAATAAAGGATCAAAGGGCACAAAGCTATTGGAAACTATGCTTTATTAGCGTCCCTATGCTCAGAACAACTTATCCAGCTGTGGCACCCGGCTGAAATGGTCAGAAGACCCCTGGTCTTGGTTTGGATTGAGAGGCGGTCAGAGCCTGGGGAAGCTGAGGGCAGGATGCCGGTGTCAGACCCTTCACCTAAGTGCTTTCTGCCGTCTTTGCCCCACCAGTCTCCCACTTTGGTAGTTTTCTGACTTGAAGTTTTGTTATCAGATTCGTCCGTAACCTCGTACGTGCTGTGTGCTAGCAAGGGCAGTGTGCTACTTAAGAACGTGGTAGTAGGAACTTGAACCGTTCTGTATTAGAACTGTGCTATACTCTGTAACTTTGATTAAGTGACAAAGTATGTGCATACCATACTTTCAATTCTTTAGGTAGTGACCAGGTTGTCTTGCACATTTACATAGTTTCATATTGTGAAATTTCTGCTTTCAGTAAGGAGGGACAAAGCTGTTTTTATATTCACTGAAACATAAATAATCTTATACTTATCCAGGGACAGAAAGCTTTGGGTTTCAGAGTGTGCTATAGGGATTTCATCTCAGGCCATCATCACGGGAAATTTATGAGATGCGTAAAGTGCTGTATCTCAAGGTGACACAGAAAACGTTTCCATTTGATTTGGAAGCATCGCTTGTCTGTTTAATACTTTTAATTTGTGTGTTTATTAACCTCCTGACATACACAGGTCCTTGGCAGAAAAACCTGAAATTTGGTGGGTATTAATACGTATGTATTTTCTGAGGGCACCACAATGGGATGATCAGTTGTGGTTACACGAGCTGACGGTATTAAAAACAAAACAAACACAAAAAACATCACAGCCCCAGGAGAGATAAGTGAGATTTGTCCATTTGAGACTGCTAGAAGGAGGCTGCACAGTAGATACTGTGCAGTCATAAATTTGTAATGTGTATCCATTGTGGCTGGAGGGATAAATATTCAGTACCTGTTATTACCTGATAAAGTCATACATATGTATGGATCCATTTTATGTGGTAATTAGAGAATCTAGTTTTAACATCTGCTTTTACCTGATAAACCAACTTTATTATTTTAAATAAAGGAAAAGCAATAATTCACAAGCTACAGGCACCATGAAGATGGGAAAAATAGCTAACAAAGAAGAGGGAGGAAAGAAGGACAGTCTTTCAGATCCACACTCCTCTTAAACAGGAGGCTGTGCGAACAAGAACTGTGTGTACTCACTTTCTATATGGTTTATAGGAAATACTCCTGTCTCCTTTCAGAGTACATTTGTAAACAAGTGAACTAGGTTTAATTTTAAATAAAATGGAATTACGGACAAATTTGACCATACCAAATATGTCTATTTTGGGATAAATTCTAAATGTGAGTGCTTACCAGAAGAACAGATTTTTATAACCCACATCTGACAGAGAATTTGACTCATATATTTTGATAATCCATCGTCATGGTGGTCAGATAACAGCCGACAAATAAATAATAAGAAAAGAGAAGTTAAGAATTGCTGTTTTGCATTACAGTCTTAGTCTTGGGTCATAATGTGTGTGTGTTATTTCCACCAAGTGCGAAATTTTTGGAGTCCCTACTTTTCCTCCCCAGCAGAGGTGGCGGGAGGAACTGGTCTGAGCTCCACATTGTTTCCTTGCCTGCTGATAAGGTGAGAAGCAGTTCTGGAAGGAACTGCCTTTTTCAGAGCTTTTAAACTCCCACTGCAGTTTGTCAGCATGAATTATTTTCTGTTTTTTTTTAAGTGGCACTTCCTTAAAAAATTTCCTCTTTGATGAGGAATATATCTTAGCAAGGTAGTCTCAAGAAACACAGAAATATTTTTGTGAGAAAATAGAGAATTAAATGTAAAATAAATTAATATCTTCTGTATGTTGGAAAAGTACAGGAAGGAACCCAGTGATCCCAGAAGTTTTTGGTGGAGTTTGAGTCTATGCTGTGTCTTACTCTTTTTAAGAATTCCTACTTTGGCTGCCACCGTTTCATCCTGTTGCTGCTGCCTTCTTACAGACTCTTAATATTTTTGTGAGAAAATAGAGAATTAAATGTAAAATAAATTAATATCTTCTGTATGTTGGAAAAGTACAGGAAGGAACCCAGTGATCCCAGAAGTTTTTGGTGGAGTTTGAGTCTATGCTGTGTCTTACTCTTTTTAAGAATTCCTACTTTGGCTGCCACCGTTTCATCCTGTTGCTGCTGCCTTCTTACAGACTCTT
>NW_010532661.1:973-2737 GCF_000687285.1 Phaethon lepturus | reverse complement strand
CCTGGCAGATGGTCTGTGTGGCATAAAAGCCCTTGATTCTGAGTGGAAAGGCATGGGGATTGAGTCTTATGGGAGGGATGGAGTACTTAACTAAGTACATGGCTCATGGGAAATACAGCCCACACCTGATATTCGTAGGTCAAGGTCAAACCTGTCAATATCTGTAGAATTAATTTGAACATGACACTCCTACCATTGTTTTTCAAAGGGTTTGCAGTGACTGGTAGAAATCTGGTATTTCATAAGGTGTGAAGGCAAATGAGCCACTCTTTTATTCTTTGAAAGAATAAATGTGTTTGCTTATCTGAATAAATTATCTATCCCTTTAAAGCTCCTCCATAATGCAAACGTGAAGTAAGGATGATAACTTCTCTGCCTTACTGAGTTTTATTCCACAGCAAAGACATTTTTTACAACATCTGTTCCACAGCTATGTGGGTCCTTCTGTCACTCTTTCTCCCTGCCCCTTTATGTGGGCAGCCCGAGGAAAAAAGGCCAAAGCAGAGGTCTGCCGTTTCTCCTCAGTGACAAAACCCTCCGAATCCATTGCCAGCCGAAATATAATGGTCCTGTCTTAAGGCAACTCGGAATTTCCTTACACTGAGATGATTATAATTAACCTCCTGATGATCCTGTTGCACTGTCCCCTCCTTCTCTGTCACACCAGGCTGGTCTTATGTGAGATCCCTCAAGGCTGTTCCAGCAGCCTGCTGGACGGAGCTGGGCAGACTGAGCAAGCTGCAGCACCATTTTGATGAGCGGTCACTCGGCCTAAAAGACGTTGCAATTGAAGTACAAGATGTAACGTTTTCCTTTCTCAGGAATATCTCAGGATCCTGGCAGAATCAGTACTCAGCCTGATGCTATGCATGATTTGCATCAATCATAAAAATATGAATTATAAAGTGAGTACTGATAAAACTCATGAAAGACAGAAACAACAGAAGCAATGATTAAAAGAAGCTGGGTGTTTTTGTGCTGGTGCACAATTTCAAAGGATTATAAATATAGACTATGCAATCACGGAATCATAGAACAGTTTGGGTTGGAAGGGACCTTCAAAGGTCATCTAGGCCAACCCCCCTGCAATGAGCAGGGACATTTTCAACTAGATCAGGTTGCTCAGAGCCCCGTCCAACCTGACCTTGAAGGTTTCCAGAGATGGGACATCTACCACCTCTCTGGGCAAGCTGTGCCAGTGTTTCACGACCCTCATTAGGAAAAATTTCTTCCTTAGATCTAGTCTGAATCTGCCGTCTTTTAGTTTAAAACCATTACCCCTTGTGCTATCGCAACAGTCCTGCTAAAAAGTCTGACCCCATCTGTCTTATAAGCCCCCTTTTAAGTACTGGAAGGCTGCAGTAAGGTCTCCCCGGAGCCTCCTCTTCTGCAGGCTGAACAACCCCAACTCTCTCAGCCTGTCCTCACAGGAGAGGTGTTCCATCCCTCGGGTCATTTCTGTGGCCCTCCTCTGGACCCACTCCAACAGGTCCATGTCTTTCCTGTGCTGAGGGCTCCAGAGTTGGATGCGGGACTCCAGGTGGGGTCTCACCAGGGCCGAGTAGACGGGCAGAATCACCTTCCTCAACCTGCTGGCCACGCTTATTTTGCTGCAGCCCAGGATGCGGTTGGTCTTCTGGGCTGTGAGTGCACATTGCCAGCTCATGTCCAGCTTTTCATCCACCAGTACCCCCAAGTCCTTCTCGGCAGGGCTGCTCTCCATCTCTTCACCCCCCAGCCTGTACTGATACCAGGGTTTGCCCC
>NW_010532661.1:0-947 GCF_000687285.1 Phaethon lepturus | reverse complement strand
TAGTTAAATGTTTTCCTGTTATTTGCACTTGAGAAATGCTCTCCTTTGTCATCACCAGGGAGTACTCTGCTGTTCTCATGCAAAACAAAATCTGAAGCAGAGAGAAAAAAAATCTATTATTAATTAAGATATTAAAGAGTACTGGTCCCAATATGGACCTCTGAGGGACACAGCTCGTCACCAATCTCCATCTGGACATGGAGCCATTGACCACTACCCTCGGGATGCAACCATCCAACCCGTTCCTCATCCACCCATCAAATCCATCTCTCTTCAATTTAGAGAGAAGGATGTTGTGGGGGTCCATGGCAAGGGCCTCTCAGAAGTCCAGATAGATGACATCGGTAGCTCTTCCCTTCTCCACTGATGCGATCACTCTATCATAGAAGGCCACTACGTTGGTCAGGCAGGACTTGCCCTTAGTGAAGCCATGCTGGCTGTCTCAAATCACCTCCCTGTCCTCCATATGCCTTAGCATAGCTTCTAGGAGGATCTGTTCCATGATCTTCCCAGGTCCAGAGGTGACACTGATAGATTGTTAGTTTCAAGGGTCCTTTTTGCTACCCTTTTTAAAAACGGGTGCAATGTTGCCCTTTTTCCAGTCAGCAGGGACTTCACCTGACTGCCATGACTTTTCAAATATCATGGAGACTGGCTTGTCAACTACATCAGCCAATTCCCTCAGGACTCTGGGATGCATCTCATCAGGTCCCACAGACTTATGTGTGTTCAGGTTCATCAGGTGGTCTTGAACCTGGTCTTCTCTTACAGTGAGAGGAACTTTGCTCCTCCAGTCCCCATCTTGCAGTTCATCCCCTCAAGAGACTCTGCCAGTAAAGACTGAGGCAAAGAAGTCGTTGAGTACCTCAGCCTTCTCCTCATCTGTTGTTACCAGTTTGCCGGTCTTGCTCATTGGGGGGATTATGCTTTCTTTGACCTTCCTTTTC
>NW_010532660.1:0-28580 GCF_000687285.1 Phaethon lepturus | reverse complement strand
AATATAAAAAATATAAAATAAATATATAATACCCTTCCCCAAGAGGATTATTCAGTTCAGCAATTAGAGGCAGTAACACAAAGTATTCACCTAAAGAGAGAAAAATTAGGTTATGTAGTGGTTATAAATTAGAAACTTTCTAGTTTTTGAGTGCTTGACTTGTTTCCAAATATTAAAAATTGATTTTATTTTTTTTAAGCTTTCAGAGATGTAATCACCTAACTTACAAACAAACCCCAACAAACAATCAAACCTACCTGTAAACTAGAGCTTTAATCTAGTTATTTGAAATTCATTGAGCTTACAAGCAATAGGAACATGATGTTAAGTCTGATGATGTGAAACTCTGAGCAGGAACAATATTAACTCTTCAGCCCCACTAACATCACTCATCTTTGCAGATGTATCTTTTCCTGGCCCTGCCAGATAATCTTTCAAGACTCTCACCCAGCATTATGTCTCTGTGATTGCGGAGTGTATTTTAATATCATTTAGCATGAGCAACATTCTAGCAGTGTAAAGACAGACTCTTACACATTCACACCCTCTTTAACACCCTTTTCTTGTGCATCATCAATGACATCAGACCAGCCATAATCCGAAGTCCCTGCAGCCCCAATGAGTTGTACCATGTGAGTGTACATATGTGACAAATGTTGACTGGCTGTGAGTAGTAATTTAGGGATAAGGAATAGCACTGTAGGAAAATGCAATTCAAACTTCAGCTTTTTTTGTTTGTTTTTAAATTTTGACCTGAAGGTGTGAAATTGGGGAAATAACATTATCGCAGGAGGACACTGTGGCACAGCCTCATGAACCTCACCTTGTTCAACAGCATTAATATGGTAAGGTGAACTAAATGTTAGCTTCTGGTTTGACCTCTTGGGGGGAAACACCTCTGCTTCCTAGGAGTAGATCAAATAGATAATTAAAGATGTGGCCTAAATACTTCAATGACAGAAATTCTCTTCAGCCTTCTTCTGACTGTGGTGTTCAGTTCTGATCATCCCATCCCATGAAGGGTATAGAAGGGTATATAAGGATTTGGAAGGATCTGGAGAATGAAAATGGCAATTATTAGAAAAATAGGAAGTGATAAATGCTTGCATGGAGTAGATAGAAGACTAAAAAGAGAGAAAATGTATAGAATTATGATGAAGTGTATAGAAAGGGTAAATGGGGAATTCTTAAATTTTCTTTTATTGTAATTCTATAACAAGAGAATGTTTGGAAGAATTACACTTACAAATGAAAAAAGGAAGTTATTTCTTTGTAAATAAGAGGTTAAAAAACTTTTAGTCTTTTCTGCTAGTGCAACTTCTTATTTTCTTATATTCTAATTGTAGTTAGGTAAGTCTTCATATCCCTTCAAAGTCTGTGGCTGAGAGGAACAAGGCAGAAAACTGTTTCACAGTCTTCCTATGCAGCATTTAGCTGCAATCTGAAAGAAGCAAATTCTTCTTTCTTGTAGGAAATATTTTGATCTTGAATAACTTTGTTTTGTTCCAACTCAGAATGTAAGTATTCACAGACTGAGTTGAAGAAATTATACTGCAGAAAAAATGAAAACATTCGCTTTTTTCTACCTTGCTTGCTGGGTAAAGCATCTGCCTGGCACACTGGACTCCTCAGAGATGTAGTACCTTGTCTCAAACTCTGCCAAGGAGCAGAAAAGCTTGGAGCAATTCAGGTACCTAAACATAGGCATCTAGTGCTTCTTTAGATACCTTTGGATGTTCAGGACTAGTGAGTGCCGTCGCCTTCCAGAGCAGCACCTGGCAGCCACGTGGGATACCATGAGGCATCTAAAACAGTCCTAGACAACTAAAACACACCCTATGGGCATAAGGACCCCAAGGAACTAGAAACCTGAAAGCATGAAGAGCTGCAGAGTTTATGGGACTAGAGAGGGCGGGGCCTAGGACGACCACGGATATCTTCTTTTCAAGCCCCCATAAGGCAAAATTCTAGAGAATCACATTTTTAAAGACATAGATTTCCTTCTTACTCACTAGTTTGGCTTCTGTGGATAGAATAAAGTTGGGAAGCACAGACTACCTGGAGGTCCTGGAAGTTGCAGAGGATGGAAACAATGTCCTGAGGGAAAATCAAACTGATGGCTCAAAATCAATATCTTCTCTCAGAAAAGGTTTTTTGGAACCCAGGTTTCCTCTTGGAAACTCAATATAATGGAAAAACCACAACTGGTTGTTCATCTCATGCAGGCTGCCATCAGAGGGTAGACTAGATGCTCATCTGTTCCCATCAACCATCACTGAGTATTTCAAGAGATGATGTGATGTAAGTTTTCTGTCTGAGATGCAGCTCTTGCTGGCTTGGCACTCTCAACTGTGACTAGTTTTTCAAAAGAGCTCAGTTCCCATTGTGACTATTATGACCAGGTTTTCAAATGAGTGCTGAGCTCCTTTGAAAACCTCCTAATAATTATTTAGGTGAGTAAATAGCATCTGAGTCTGGTCGTAAAAGCGGACTCTTCCTGGAAATTCTCACCACAAAGTGATGTATATGATCAACCTTAAATTTTCATGTTCCCTGTATGTGACTTGCCTTTATATGCTCTCAGTATTTGAGCTATTTTAAATACAATTTCCACAAAAATAGAATAGTAGAGCAACTATAGGTTGCACTTGGGTGTACTGTTGTTAATTCAGGATCAGTGCAACGCAGCTTTTTTCCATTGATGGATGTTATCACATTAAAACTTAAATGCTACTACAGCACAAGGTTTCCAGAGTTGCTGATAAGTAACAAGAGGAGATATGGTAGAAGAGCAAGGGTGAATTTTTCAGTTAGCGTTATACCGCAAGACCACAGACTAGGGGGAAAAGAGACTGTGCTGGTGACAGTCTTGCACCCAAGGACGGCAGCGCTGAGGGTGGCAGTGAAGGTTTTAAACACTGTGTCCGTTACAAAGTTGGATTTAACTAATTCCGTCACAGTGCTTAAGAGGCAAAATGCCCAAATTTGTATTCTTGGCAAAACTCCTGAGTGAAGACATTATTCTAAATTAAACCCTTAATGTATATGAACATGCAAGAGCATAGCAACACCACCATGTAAGGTCAAAGGCCCATTAGTCTGGTATCCTCTTCCTGACAGTGCTCAGTACTGGATGTCTAGCAAAAGAGTATAAGAAACAGGCCAACAGGATACTGTTTTTAAAGTACTTCTGCAGAATTCCACCTGTAACCAGCTATTTTTACCTTATTTTACCTGGTTTATATTCTTTCTTTTGCCTCCATAGCATCTTGTGGCAGTGACTTCCACGCTGTAGTTGCATGCTGTGTGAAAGCCCATCTCTTTTATTTCAAACCTTCTCTCAGATACTGTGCTTGTCTTCCCCTACGTGCTGGGGTGTGTGAAATAGATAATAGTCTCTTTGTGACTTTGTGGAATTGTATCATATCCCTCCACGCTCTGTCCCAGTTATTTCTTTTCCAGGTATAGGGTTATAGCTTATCCAGTTTCTCCTCATACAGGAGTCTTTCTGGACCTCTGACCTCAGTTTTGCCCTTCTCTGAGCTAAAACCTTTTCCAGTTCACTTCTGTTGCTTTGGAAATGGGATAAGCCAAGCTGCCTACAGCATTGGAGATGTTTTGTGCCTCATAGATTTCTGTTGTTATATTAACAATATTTTTTCTGTTTCGTTCTCAGTTCTCTTTAAAACTCTTAGCATTGTATATGCTTTTCTGCCTACTCTTGAATGTTGAGCTGATGTTTTGGAGAGGGAGCCACAAGGCTCCCAGATCTTTTCATGGAGTGCAAATACTGATTTAAAAATCGTCCTTGCATCATGGTTATTTTTTGTGTGTGTGTATTAACACTGGATTTCGTCTGCTCCTTGTCCCCTCTGACTTACTGTGAAATCCTCTTGCAGGTCTTCACTCAGTTGGCCTTATAAATGACCTCCCCACATATTTTTGTAACATGGTATGTTTTGTTGCCTCATTATTAACTCAATTTTCACCTACACTTTCAGCATAGTCACGCCTCTCACTTCCTGGCCAATATATTGTCTCTACTGTGGAAAACTGGCAATCTATTCCTTTCCTTTCTTTTCTATGTTTCAGTCAGTTAATAATCCACTTATGGAACTTTATTCTATAACCACTTGGTTTCTTTCAGAGGCTTTTGTAAAGGGCTATTACACTCTGGAGCCTAAATGGCTGGGTCATACAAATGGGTATAGATGGAGATGAGGATCTACACTCCTTGGAAGAACAGACTGTCTGTCTTAAAGAATTCACAAATCTTTAATCATCTATTCCTATTCTTGCAAGTGCTGCCTAAGAAAAAATCTAATATCTCAGTTTCTTGGCCAAGATGCTCAGATGTGTCATCACCTTGCCATAAAAACTTCATATTTCATCTACCATTTCTTTATCCAAAAGCAAGGTGTTGGTACAGACTTATACTCCCACTGATTTTTACCCTTTGAGGCAGAGAAATTAAAAGTGTTTGGTCATTTGGGACTCATGCAGAACTAAAAATAATATGGTAGCGATATTGTAAAGTGAAATATTTATCATTTTTGCTTAAAGTTGGGTAAGAATATCTAAACTATATTCTGCTGATTTTTATGAAAACTCTGTCCAGTGAGAAGCATATTGCTCTATCTTTTGAAAGCAAAGGTTGCACAATAGATAGAATTACAGTATTATTTTGAGCAGTCTTTGAATAATTTGTTTTTTGACTGGCTTGTTGCTATAACCTCATGCTGCCCCCGGTGTAATGTTTTAGGTTTGTTGGAAATTAGATACCTGCACAGAGCTGCAAACATCATCTGTAGAATATGAAATAGGAAATCTCAAATGTATTTGGAGTGAGGCTGCCCTAAATATTACATACAAGGAAGAGTGCTTTGAGACATAACATTGTGGAAGTTGTATTTTCTTCTTTCTATTATTTAAACCACTTGAGCTTGTCTCTCAAACTTAATAACACCATGAAAATCCCTTGGTGAAATTACAGTTTATGATACCAGGTAGAGAGTATTTTATTCTCTATTTCCTAAATTATTATTTGTCAGCAAATGCTACAGATTGCTTTTTGGTAGTTGCCTTCTGTGTGATAGATGCACCGAGGTCTTTTATCTTTTAGACTCTCGTCACACAGTCCTTTACAGAAGTATTCAGAAATCCCTCTCATTCTGGTTATTCCTGACTTCAGAAGGGGATTGGGTTTTGTTCTCTTTACTGAGTTAACACTTAGGAAGTGCTTGGACGTATGGCCATATCAATTAAAAACTCAACCGAGTGCAGCTGAAGACACGGATGCCCAGGATCACAAAGCATTTGGGTGCCTCTTCACCCCATTCTCTCTGTGTGGTAGAAACATCAAGAGCCCCAGAAGCATCACGCGTGCCTGGGCACCTCTGTTCCTTTTGTCCCAAGGCCCGGGGATCCCCTCGCTCTCCTGGTCTGCGGGTCCCTGGAAACGCTGCCAGCCTGGCAGGAGCGGAGCAAAGCCTGAAAAGGGGTGAAGCAACCTTTTATAAGCCTGTTGCACTTCACTGGCTTGAGTAACCTGATGGAGAGGTGAACAGATCTCTCCCTGTCCTTTATAAATGCTTGCCTGGCTTGTATTAGTGTATGTGTCGTGCTATTAATTTGTGGTGCTAATGATATTGCAGTCCTTGCCTGCCACCAAAGAGTACAACAGCTCTACCCACCCATAGTGCAAAGTAGTGCGGGCAGCGTGGTCTGCGCCAAATTCAAGATGTACGTGGTTCATGGATGCCGTACAGATATTTTAATTTGGATGTGCCAGGGATGTTGCTGGTACCACTTGACACTTGTCTTCTCTTGAACAGCTTAGTTGTTAGAGCAGTCATTCAGGAAGAAGGGGATTTGATCTCTTTGGCTATTTTTCCATTGCCTCTTTGCTGCAAAATGTGTTACCAGCCCAGGGACAGGGCATGCTGCTGTGCTGAAAAAGTGTGTTTGTAAAAGGGTACCTCTGTAATTGTTTGTTTGGTAGAATGCACTTCATTCTCTAATCCTCGAGTAAAATTTATGTGAAACAGAACATTTTTAAAGAAATCTTTTTTTTTTCTTTTAGGAACATGAAAATTTTCGTTATTAATGCTGTTGGTCCAAAAGTATTAGTTTAAATATTTTGCCTGTTTCTATTATGAACACAAATTGTGACATGAACTCATAGACAACAAGACAAGTTTAACTTAAAGATGAATTTATCAGGTAGGTTGAATTCTGTATTCATTGCAGCCCAAAAAGTGATTTTGTGGCAGCAGAAAGTAGAGAAATTGCCCCTGAATGTAACTGAAATGTTTTAAGAACAAGGGGATAAAAATTGTGTTTTGTGACTTAAGGAGGTATTTCCAAAAATCCCTTCAAGAGCAGCTAGAAAAATAGCCAGTGAGCTGTAAGAAAAGGAGAGATTTATCCAAAGTTGGTTAAAAAGGGAGAACAGACTGTTAGCTTTATGTTCAGTTGGCCTAGGGATGTCATAGGTGGGACCAAAAAAGTAGTTAGCATTGGATCCATTCCCCTTAAAATCAATGGTAAAACAGAGAAAGCTGCATAGTGCTGTGATGCAGCACAGGATGGATCGGAGAAGAAATCCTATTGCATACTTAAATGCTTTTATCCCTGTGTGGCCCCTCTTGCAGCAAGACTTTTGTGCAACCTGGAAAATCCTCAGCCGGACCAAAGCTACAAGTAAACTGGGACCTGCTACTATCTAATTTCAGCCTTGGCTAAATCTTCTTTACCAAAATCCTGTTTTTCCTGTGTGGAGGCATTAAAACATGCCAATAATGTAATTAATGAGAATGTGAAAATTCTCTGATGGCTATAGGTCTGGAAGTCAGACTAAGCAGGATGAATGCATAAAACACGATTTACACCCTGCTGTATGGGAGGTCCAGCAGCGCTACTGCTTCCTCTCGAGTGACAGAAGTATGTGTTTTGGCATTAAGGACGTCAAATTCATACTCTGGCAACCTGTGTGGTATGGACCACTGTAAATCCGTCTCTAAACTTTCATTTGAAAAGGAGTACTGGAGTCTGTCCATAAAAGCTAACATTCCGTTTTCCCCAGTGATAAATTACCGTAACATTTGATAAACACAGTATGCCATAAGAGGGTATATCAGCCACTGTTATCAAAAGTTAATTTTCTAGACTAAATATTCATTTGGATCATTAGAGCTATTAAATACTGTGTCAGTATTTAAGGAGCTGGCTGTGCCTGAGTGCTAGAAGGAGCCTGAAAAGAATCATATCCTGTCAAGATAAATGATTGAACTGTTCAATGAACTCTTTGACTGGCATTGGTTCCAGTCATGCCAGCTGAAGCTCAATTCCTCTTTGTCTGTGTGGTCTTGTTTTCACCTTGCCTGTGGGGTGAAAGCGGTTTGATGTGACCTCCTCGCAGACGGAGGCATGAGCCTAACCTCTATTTACACCCTGTCATAATAGGGACCTGGCAAACACCGCCGCTTGCTGCCACTCTCCTCATTTTCTCTGCTTTTTTGTCAAATAGTTAGAAGTTGTGCGTTCTAATAATCATCTAATTAGCATAGCAGGCTTATAACATCTTGTTTATGTTGTCTACTCTATTTTGAACAAAAAGGAGTGGAGAAAATATGCTCCTTTGGATAGCTTAAGTACTGCCTTAGGGACTGCATATGAAGCAGAGCAATAAGGTAAGTGGGTGATACATATATATACATATATACAGTTTTGTCATTTTGAAGTTAAAATTTGAGATGTGAACTAATTCCATAGTGTACAAAGTCTGAGGCTTGGACTTGAATTTGAAAGTTGATGTACAACACTCGATACCTGGTTTATTTTTTGGCATTCAGGAAACCTCTCCTAACAAGCTCAGATTTTCGATAGCGCCGTATGTTTGCACTGACTCTAAACTCGTTTATTTTCTGTAACAGTAAAACTATTGTTCAGCCCTTCTTCGTTAGGGCCAGATTTTCTGTGTCACCTACCATATCCCCCTCCCTCCCTTTCCCCCTGGTTCATTGATTGTTTCCCAGGCCAGACCTGGAATGGCAAAGCAGCAAAATGCCCCAAGATCTCCGAACTCAGTGCTCTGACCGTGGCTGCCCTGGGGCACCTGGGCTCCTACAGAGCTCAATGGAAATGTGCATCTTCCCTGGAAAATGTAAAGGAGAAAAGACTTGCTGTGGACTCTTACTTCTGGAAAACAACTGAGCTTTTTAGGATTTTCAGGTGAAGTGGGATACTGCAGGTCCACTTGCATGTGTTGCTGCATTAATGTGGGACAGAGCCCTGTTTAACCATACAGTAGCTGCCTCCTGACAGTGATTTATCACTGTAGTGTGTAACAAGTTTGTGACCTACAGCAGTGACTGATAGCTACCCTAGGCTTCACAAAAAGGGAAGAAAAGAAGGCTCATTTATAACTACAAAGGGAAGATGTGATTTTAGAAAGAAAGGAAGGAAAAAGACCCTGATGAATCTCCTTTGCGTTTTGAGGGATCATTTCTATTTATACAAGGAGATAGGTTATAAATAGAACTACAATATGTATACCATTCTTTTATTTTGCATTAAAAGGAAACAAGACCCCAGTGAAATGGTACAATGCAGACAGACAGATAGAAACCTGTCATAGAACATATGTGAATATAATTTTAGAAAATAAAGAAGTTCCTTTGTAAATTAGAAAAAAAAAATAAAAAATACCTTTATAACCTATTCAGCCTATAATTCAGGTTGCTAAATTTGCTTAAAAGTAAATCCTGACATGAGCAAAGGGAACAGGGACTAGCTAAGTTTGTTGTGTGCCCTCTTGAGCAATTATACACGTGTACGTACCAGATGGGAGATCTAGTGACACTTGTGTCAAAGTGCTGCTGTAACTCTGCAGCAGGTCGAAGAAAGACCCTAAATTTAAGGCCAAAGAGACACTAAATCAGGTTGCCTCAAAGAGTAAAATTCATTGCCCTCTCAGGGTGCTCCTGGAAATGGAGGAGATGGGTGGGCAAAATCTTTGGTAGAGCTTAGAGGGAGCCTTAGCAATTCCTTCCCCAGCATGCCTGATCTCTGCCCTCGAGGCCCAGGAGATGGTTACTCATTTAGATGGTCAAGCATCTGATCACTGACATCAGCAGAAGGCCTCTCTTTGTGTCTCTTCCTACATCGTAACACCTCAGAGGGGAAAACTTCCACTTCTCTCCCTTGTCTTCCTTTGTCTTGTTAACCTCGGAAGGCAAAAATATCCAAATTAGGTTATGAATTTTAATCCTCTTTTAGACCCACTGCCATGTAGGCTGATAAGGAGTTACATGCTCTGTAATACTTCACTTTTTTGGTCCAATTATTGCTTCTGCTACCATAGGTCATTAGTGGCGTGAGCTGTGGGAAATTGGCACTTCTGCTATACAAATATCGTACTATACTACTAGTCCTGTGTGACTCATCAGTGGTGTGAGGGACATCTGAAGTCTGTTGTAGATGAGTGTACTTGTAGTGGAGCTAGATAGATACCTCCAGAAAATGTTATTTCTTCTTGCCTGTGAGATGGTATTTAGTTACAACAAAGCCTGTTTTCAGGAAAGGACAAATTCTTGAAACTGCCTATTTCAACATTTTCTAGATTTTTTTTTTCCCCTGGTTTGGAGCACTTGAGATTATCAAAAGAAAACATTTCAGCTTACCTTCCCCTTCCTTCTCTCCCCTGGGCCATTGCTTTGCAAACCTTTTCAGGATTTTGGGTTTTTGTTCCATTGGGAAGGGAAAGAGTTTGCATCCTTGGATGAGCAGAGGAGAGGAAGGCTGCTCAAGCCAGCTCTCACACCCAGTAGTGCAGTTGCAAGGGTTCATGCACATCAGTGCGGTGAAGCCTTGCGTTACGTTACCTTGGCCACCTTCTGGTCCCCGAGTGGGGCTCCAGCATGTGGCAGCCGCTGCAGGGGCTTACGGCAGAGAAGTCACTTGCTAAAGCTCTTTCCTTGGAGCCGCTTTGTATGCACAGCTAAGCCTTTTTACTTGCGCTTTCCTTGGCGGCTTGGGGTTTGTCCTTACATTGCGATGAGTTTCGTGCTTCAAGGGGCTGCTTGGTTTTGGGGTAAACTGTGAACTTAGAGCACCAATTGCATTAATTGTCTTCACGCCAGCATATTTCCATTGTGACTGCCATTATAGTTGTGTAATGTTTCTTCTCTCTCTTCTTTCATGGCTTTCTTTGCCTTGACAGGCTCAGTCAGATTCCCTCATTCACATCTGCTAATGTGAGGGCTGAATAGAATAAATCTATGCAATGATGGCTTCAGAAAAGAGGGGAGGAAGATGGGGGGAGAGGGAGCTGCCTCAAAAAATAATTTCTACTTAATAGGCAAGATTTCAATAGACAATTTCAGTTAGTTTGTCCAAAGCAACATGCTAATGGTATGAATGGCAACAGGGCCGCAAATCCAAAAGTCTTATCCCCCCGCTCCCTTTTTTCCCAACTTAAAAGTCACCCAAGCGAAGGAATAGACAATGCACAGATTACTTTATTTGGCTTCATCAGGTTTGCCAGGAGGGGAGAGTGCTGCCAAGCTCCTCAAGACAAGCTATGCTGGGTGCTTGCCCTTGTGCCAGTGTGAAGACAAAAAAAAATCAGGAGCCTTGAAAAGAAGCTGGTTCAGCACATGGCTCTTTCCCACTCCTCACAAATGATGGCTGTTGTGCTCGTTAACCTCTTCTGGGGCTCAGTCAGTTCACGCTGTGCAGCAGCGGAGAGCTGAATGAAATAAAAGGCTTGCAGGACCCATAGAAACGCCATAACTCCTTCATTCCCAACGCACATGCAAAGGCTGCCTTCCTTGCAGAATACCAAGTGCCTCTCATCAAACTCTTAATAAGTCAATCCTGGCTCCATGTGGTGGTGACAGCTCAGATTCCAGCACAGGCGCGTGGGGCCAAGCCCAGCTCCCCATTTACCCCACCAACTTTGGCAAGCCACCTCGGGCTCGTGCTTGGCTTCACTCTGACAACACGCTCCAATGAGTCAGGGTCTTCTGCAGACACGGGTTCAGCTGTTAGACCAGCCCAGTCTCTCTGTAGGCTAGTCCTGCTCAGATCCTTAGCAAGGGTCTAAAAGGAGATGCGTAATGAGCCTTTAGCTTATAAGATCATTAAATAACTGTAACTCTGTAACATCACTTACAAGAAAAAAATTCTTTTCTATCCGAGTGGCTACGGTTCAGATAAATGAAAGAGAATCTCCTCTTTGTGGTTATAAATGAACAGAGAGGACTGTACAGGCTGATCCGAGGCCCACAGAAATGAAAGGAAAACCAAAGACTTCAAGGCACTTCAAATGTAGGCTCTTCTAACTAGTAGCCTTTGATTTTAAGGATTTTTATCTCAAACTGAAGAGGACAAAGCTACTCTTTAAAATGAACTATGAGCAGTCGAAGGGTGTGATAAACTCCCACCTGAGGCTGCAGAGGAAATCTGTGTGCCACAAACAGAGTAAGATATGAGCTCCAATATTTAAAACAAAAGGGAAGAAATTTGAAACAAAACATAAAGGTAATTAGAAAAAACTCAGAAAATGTAACAAGAAAAAAATCTAAATTAAGTTCTCCATGGCAGTTTGAATGAAACAGGGAAACACATTGCACCACGACTGAATGTTTTCCATTAGCATTTTTCACCTGAATTTAAACTTCAAAGGGAAAAGAAAACAGAAAAAGGGAAAGGAAATGCTATTGCAGCAAAACATATGTTAAAACATGTGAAATACATTTAATTATGTAGTATTTAATACATCACTCTGTGACCCCAAAATACAGTATTTTCCAGTGATTCTTAGAAGCCAATGAGTGCAGAACAGAGAGCTACTTTCCCTGCCTTGTGAGTCTGTTGCCCTTCTGGAGGATGAACTATTGCTGGGATCACTCTTTTCCTTTTCCACCCACCCCAGATCCAAACCACTATTGGTTCAGTGAGCTTTTGGATGGTGTCCCTTCTATTGAGTTAACGACTATCTTGTTTTGCTATCAGAGACTGAAGGAACTGTTCCCCTGATGCCTTGGTCAAGCTGAGAAAGCTTTCTAGGCTCACCATGCAGTGAAATATAAGCAGATCAGGAATTTTTATATTAGCAATTTTCAATTTGAAAACTACATCAAAACTACTATTTTAATAATCCTGGATGTCATTAAAGGAAATAGTATCACAAAGCTTATACTTGTCTGACTTATCCTTGGAGAGAAGCATTTAACTGAATTTATTTTTGTTTCATTCAATTTAAATCCATGAATGTCTGTGTGTTAGTCTTATGCTGGGCTAGAAACCAGAAAGCAAAGCCTTGTTAGGAGAAGCAACAGCAAAACGGTATGAGCGTTTCTAAAGGATGAAAAGTGTGTGGTCTTCATTCAGATTTCAAACTGGTTTGACCCCATGTCATCCTATTGGTTTTAGTTATTATCCTATTGGCTTTAGTTATTGTCCTGATTTATGTTAGCACCGACAAGAGCGGGATTAGATATAAGTGTGGTAGTCCATTGTTTAGAAGACACATGTTTGTTTTCCATAGTCTCATCCAGAGAAGTTGACTAGAACTAAGTTATTTCAAATATCTTAATTTTTTTTTAAAAGCCCATTTCACGCAGAATGTAGAATTAGAGATTGAAACATTAAAGAAAAAAACATAGTTCTAGATCATTAGCAAAGCATTGTTAGACATATTTCTATTTTCAGTGCTTCAGTAACTAACATACATGAAAAGTTGAATTTTATAAGTGAACTACAAATCTTATTGGCTGCAAACACTGTCTTTATACCTTTGATAAGTTGGACCCAATTCACTGAAAAATTATTTTAAAAATGCTATATGCCTTTTCATGTGTACCTAACTTACCAGAACATTGCACTGTTACTAAAGCCCACTTGACTATGCTCGTTCTTGTGAAGAGCAACTTTTTGAAAAGGGTATAACTTATTGCTTGCAAGCTGAATGTAAAATAAGGCTGGTTTACCCTGGCTGTTTTTTTTGAGTTTTAATATAGTTAGGGAAAAATTGTGTCCTCACTTCTGCCTTCACTTGAGTACGACACTGGGACTGGGTAGAGCCTGCTGAGTGTAGAATATAGCCCTTACTGTAAAGTCTAATATGGCTTAGAATTAGAAAGCAATATGAATAATATATATCACTTTGTATTCATAACCTGAGCTGATGAAACTAGGTGTAACAGCAACAGGGAACTGAGAACACTTAGATGTACGTGGTGCTGGCTAACATGAAGAGCCCACAGTAGCATGTCAATAACATGTTGGAACATGAAGATTGGCATGAAGTCGGCAGAGAAGAGTCCTATTTAAAAGGCAAATGAGGGTAGATAAATATCTTCTCATATCATGGAATTGTTTCTGTTAACATAACATGCTGGAGTCTGATGTGGCAGTCACTGATGTTCTCTGGTTTAACCCTGACTAACAGTAGGAACAAAACGGGGCCAAGGCTTTTAGAACAGAAGTTGCCTCCTTCACGTTCCTGCTGCCTCCCCATCTCCTTCTGGGTGGCATTTCTGCAAGATCTCTTCCAAAGGTGCTGTGGTGCTGGGTCAGGCTGGTTTGATACCTGTCCTCAGCCCCAGGGACACAGAGAGATGAGAAGAGACAGGGCAGGAGACCAGCTGGTGAAGGTTGAAGGACGGGGGAAGGTGGAAGGACTGGGGAGAGTGAAGGAACTTGCCGGAGTAACAAGAGATAGGATGAGATGAAATGGCCTCAAGTTGCATCAAGGAAGGTTTAGATTGGATATTAGGAAAAATTTCTTCACTGAAAGGGTTGTCAAGCATTGGAACAGGCTGCCCAGGAAAGCAGTTGAGTCACTATCTCTGGAGGTATTTAAAAGACATGTGGATGTGGCAGTTAGGGACACTGTTTAGTGGCGGACTTGGCAGTGTTAGGTTTACGGTTGTCTCAATGACCTTAAAGGTCTTTTCCAACCTAAATGGTTCTATGATTCTATATATTGTCTTAAGGCTAGATTTTGTGACCTCCAACTCATGATGTGGTCCCTTTGTGGATCTTTGTGGAGTCCTGCTCTCAGACTGACATGAGACAGTGATGAAAGGAAGTTTTCTGCTTTGTGCTATCTCATATTCAACATTTTGCTCATAAAATTTTATTGGAGAAATTGTACATGATACTGTCTAAAAGATATGGCTCCTCAGATAATCGTGCCTCTGCCTCTAGGATTTATACTTCTGTTCCTAATTTTGTGTAAGCTGTTTTAAAATGCCACATCAAATTATGCTGAGAACATTAACATTGTAAAAAACATGTGTAAGAGTCAAGAAACACTGAAACTGAATCACCTTCAGCAATCTCCTGCAGTATATGTGTTATCATACATCTTTTAATTGAAGAATGACACTCTGATTTGCAACACAGTCCCACTGAAAAGTGAACAGGGCATTTAAAAAAGCATTTTAAAAACCCTTTTAAGATTTTTTTTTCCCCCCTAAAGATTGGAAGTAAAGATTTAATAAATAGGTGGACTAGAAGCCTTGCTTATCTGATTAGTGTGGATGTATGTGTTTAATGTGATGAAATGGTATGAATGCTTCTCTGGACACAGAATCACAAAATCATCAAGGTTGGAAAAGACCTTTAAGATCATCAAGTCCAACCATCAACCCAACACCACCATGCCCACTAAACCATGTCCTGAAGTGCCACGTCTACACGTTTTTTGGACACTTCCAGTGATGGTGACTCTCCCCCCTCCCTGGGCAGCCTGTTCCAATGCTTGACCACTCTCTCAGTAAAGAAATTTTTCCTAATATCTAGTCTGAACCTCCCCTGGAGCAACTTGAGGCCATTTCCTCTTGTCCTATCGCTACTCCACACACAGCGGAGCTACTTCTCAGCTAACAGCAGTAGTTACTACTGCCATGTAGCTGTAGCAAGCACCTAGCTGTAGCAGCGTGGTCTCATCATGATAGAAGAAACCATCATTTATCCAGCTTCTGTGTGGACTTTGGAGCTTGCATTCTATTTTGTGCTGCTGAAGCCCAGGTGGTTTTAGAGCCTGAAGTAGGAAGTTAGCAGCAAACTCTATGGTGACCTGCAACTATTGCCTGCAGGGCAGAGACAACCTCATTGTCAATCACTGAACTTGCATTTGTTGTCAATAATGAAGTTTCCTAGATATCATCCTAGAGACGATCTCCTCTCTGATTTAAGAATTGTATGTAGGGAAGGATGGCCTTTATCTCAGAGTGCCTGCTATAGTAAAAAAGGACAACCTATGGATGTTATGGTATTTTGGAGTCCTTTGAGGATGCAGTTTCTTGGAAAAAAAGTAGGTGTTACAAAGATTGTAAGCCTGAGCGTTAGGAGGCAGACTGACAAAAACACAGCTCCTGCAGGCACAGTGATGTCCCCAAACACCACAGTGTGCCAGGAATAAAAACGATTAAGAAAACAGCAATTAAATGCTCTGTCAGCAGTGAAATTCTCCAGAAGTATGGGAAGCCTTAAACAGTGCACCATTTTGTGGTTGTATGCAGCGTGTGCTTGTAAAAGAGGACTGTAGAAAACATCTCATTATTTCTGTAGGCAGCAGTTAGCTCCCTATTCTGGCATATTTTAGTAGTTTAAATTAAATCTGGCAGAGTAGGCTAGGTGTGAAACTGTGCTGAGGAGCGTCACGCTAAATCTATAACAGAAACCAAAATGAAAGATGAAGCATTTTTGAGTGAGCTGAGGTTAAATCTTTCATCTTTGTGGAAGGCAACTAATTTTCTGAGGGTCCTGACTGCAGCCCGGAGTTGAATGACTCACATTGTCGAGCAGTTCAGAAATAATCCCAAACAGATTGGCTTTGCCGATCCACTGTCAAGCACTTCCCTGAAACGTGGTTGTGTTGAATTTGCAGTCAGGACATCAAGAAAAAAAGGCAGGTTGAGACAGAAGGAGAGATCTCGGTGTCAGAGCCCAAAGATAAAACCTGCACAGTTGTCACAGCAAGCAGAAAGCAGGACAAGGTCCAATGTGGGTGGAAAGGCAGAAAAGTTGCAGTAGATGGGGTCGGCCTGTGAGCAGCAGAATCCCGCAGCCAGGGGAGGTGAGGATGCCGATGCCCACTGCCACCGCTCCCATGGGTGCCGTCCCAGCAGGTACCACACTCACCGGTGAGCAGGAGGACCTCAGTGCAAAACCAGTGTGTTGCCAGAGGCAGGACTCTGGCTGATAAAATTAAAGCCATTAGAAAAGGTAGAGGTTAAATCAGAGCTCCTGATTGCTCTCTGATTGCAAGATTGAAAATACCTATCGGGCCTCATTGCTGCATGATTCCCAAAACAATGCGGTAAGCAGCTTCTCTTATAAAGAGGGAACTACTGGGTTATGTGTGCTAATTAGTGCTCTGATAGACATTGTCTATTGGTTTGTCTATCAGCCTCCTGATTAATGTTTGTATTTCTCCATGAAGGAAGGCACTGAAAAACAGCTTGTAATTTTTCTTCCTGCTGTCAACTGGCTGAGCAAAGAGAAGAAACCATTGCTATGGGTGCTTGCCTGACTCCTGGGTGTTTCTGCATTCGATTTTCCTGCTCTATAACGAGTCATGAGAGCATAATGTGATTTTTTTTTTTTCTTTGCCATGCTTACAAACATTGCCATCAGCAGAGGAATTCGGCACAGTACTTATCTTAGTCTGCTTGTGATGGGCTGTTAAACATGGGGCACCCTGACAGAAAGTTGCTCAAGGCATTGTTGTGGGCAGGAAAAACAGCAGAAGCAGCCTACAATCCTTAGCAAATGATGAATTTAAATACAAGGCAACTGTTTATGCTAGGTATACCTCTTGCTAGCTTTGTTTTGATCTCTGATTCTGAGACGCAAAGAGAAGGCAGTCCTTGCCCTCCTTTGGCAACAGAGATTGAAAAAGTTAATTTCTAGTACTAAGAACAAAATATGACCATTTCTTGTTTTGTCTTCCTTTTTGGTAATTCTACTTCAAAGGAAGCCTTACCCTTTACATAAAGGGTTCCCTTGCCGTCAGCTTATTTTTTGACACTATTTTAAATCTCTCCTATAGCAAAGAAAAATTAAATGAGCTTTTGCTAGTTCTATGACATTCGTAACAATGCAGGGGAGAAAAAAGCCCATACGATGAGCAGATAAAGGGTATGTAGAGGAAACTTCAGAGAAGAATCATGTACAAAGGAAGAGCAAAGTGGCAGGAAAAACAAGTTAATTGAAGAAGCAAAGATTCTATCTGAAATTAAATTTTAGATAAACCAGGCTAAAAGACAAATGCTGCACATACAAATATGTTAATTGGCTTGTATTTGTGAAAGATGTGCTGTGTGGAGTCATGTTTTCCATTTTTACTCAGTCTTTCTTGAAAAGGCTACTTTTTTCCCACTGGTATTGATCAATGCAATGGAAAGCATGTTTTCAAACAAGATCATTTATTAGAGGATTAAAAAAATGAAAGTTAATTAATCCAGCATTGGCACTGTCATTGAGTCTTTGGCCATGGAAGGCAGGAAAACACAAAAAAGCCATCCTAATTGACTTCAGTAACCTGATAACACCTATGTATATAGCTGCTAGAAGCAGCTTTTAACAAAATGTATGATAATAGGAAAAAGCTGTTCATTGGTAAAGGTCAGTGCTTGTTTGCTACTCTGTTTTGGCTCTTTAGCCGTGATGAAACGAGTGTCACAGCTGGGCTGGGTGACTGGTGTAGGCACTACATCACTACAACCATTAGTCCCTGTGCCAAGTGCTGTGATTAAAGGGGCTTCAAAAAAGAGCTCCTGGCTTCCTCCACAGCCATGTCCATCCAGTCCTTCAGAACTTGTGTCAGTATTTAGACTTCTAATTGCCATTTCACCTATGCACTCACCTGCATTTATACTCTTCCTCTGTGAATGGAGGGGAGGTGGTACTTCATGTTTGCTTAGAAGGATGCAGCCCTCATCCTCTTCTCACATCCATTGCATGTCTTTATTCTTTCCCCTCTGTGCCCCAGTGGGTAAGATTTTTAAAGCAGCTTAGAAATGTAGGGTCCAAAATCTCAGTGAAATTACTGAAATTTGCATTTGTTAAATTCTTAATTGGGTTTTGAAAGGAGACATAGGACATACAAGACATGCTTGTATCAACTCTACCCCTACATCTCCAGAGATTACTTTTGTGGACGTTGTGGGCCAGCTGAGCTCCATCTCTATCTCTTTTATTAGAGAAAGACAGAAGACACTATCAAATGAATCCCCAGAGTCCTGGGACGTACTGAATGTGAAGGGTATTTTGATCTGAGGTTTTCAAACCTTAGTGCTGCACCCCTCATCCACTCACATACACACATGCGTGGACAGACACACGCAAACAAGCCATACTGAACAGGGCTTCTCTGTTCTCACCCAAAATGATAAGTAAGATGCATGAATTGAAAAAATTGAGGGACTGACTGACAGTATGAAACTTCAGGTTACTCACATTGCAAATACAGTGTATTTGTCAGTTGACAATAAATCATCTCATTGTCATGTAACAGAGAACACGGAGAACGTTAGTCTACATAAACATCCAATCTGCCTACTTGTAATGAAACTGCTGTTCTCTGGGAACGCTATGGCCGCGTTTTACATGCTCTCTTGCTCACATGCCCACGTTGTACGAAAGCATGCTGTTTTCATAACTGAAAAATATCACTGGAGACTAGGCAGTTTGATTAGAAGTGTGTCTCCTGCTGGCAGTTTGCATGTTTTGACGAGCTCTTGGAAAGCAGTGATAATCAACTTGAGGCCACGCTGCGTATGGCCTCAGTGATGCATGGCGGGAGCCGCGGAGACCCAGCTCTGCATCCCGCCCGCACTCGCCCCCAGTGCATGGGAGTGGAATACCAAGTACAGCCTTGCATTCATTACCGCCTAATTATCCAGCTCAACCTCTTTCAAAGTCATTTTTTCCTCATCACTGAACTTGGTCCAAATATTTTTATTTACCTGTGCCGACAGATTTTCACATTTGAAAGAGTTTCACGTCATCCCGTCTTTGCATGCTTGTGGCTCCAGTCTGAGCAGAGGCTGCACTGAGGTATTAGATGTGCATTATTCAGGGACACCAGGGAGCTCTGCTTTCTGCTTGCCAACTATAGGTAATTTTGCAAAAAGGGGAGTAAATTCTGGGCTCCCCTCTCCATATCCTAGTGTAATTTGGACTGTCACACACATAAAATTAATAATCCTTTTTTCCCCCCCAAAAAATTAATTATAGTGAATCCTAGGCCACGGAGTAAAGTCGGTAAGAGGGTGACAGCACAGATCTATCGCAGGGAACTGTAGGTTAACTTCTAAATGGACAGACTCTTATCTTTCCAGTGCTTAATTTATCAGAAATTAAACTGTGAAAAGAAGGCCTTTGGAATTATGTACTTTATCTATTACTTACAGATGGATCCTTTGAGTGTAAATGACTATAACACAATGTTTGTATATTGTGGTGGTTGGGTTAAATTAAATGTTGTTGCATTTTGTGGATTTACTACTGATTTCATACATATTTGTGTGGAACTTATGAACAATGGATTTACAAGAAATAGTAGTGGAGGAGATGGAAACAGTTTTGAGAATAAGGATAACCTATTCCACACCGTATGAGTTTCATAGGACTATACCTGTGATCTCTGGGATTAAAAAAAATAAATCTCATTTAGTATTGTGACCTGTAGTTTGAGAACTGCTGGCAGTACAGTACTGGCATATTTTGGCTTTTGAATATTGCTTGATTTTCACCTACATGTGAACACAGTGGACAGTGCTGGATCAATTCAGCAGTAGAACAAAAAGGGGTGTAACCTACACGTCATGGATATTGGTTGGAAAATAGATGAAAATGTAAAACAGCCTCATACATCCTTGAAATGTGTTTTTCAGTGGGTTTCCTTGGGAACTCTAAATAACATCTTGGTTAGTAAAAGAGTGAAAAGCATTGAAGATGGATAGCACAAAGTTTCTTCTCTCTGGAGACCAGTCACTGCAACATAGTATGACGTGGTTTTTGATCTTAATGTATTCTAAAAATGGATTTTTTGAAGTCTGCTCATCCAGTCTCCAATTAATAGAGGAATGAAGGATGTACTGTTACTACTCACTGATTATCTATAGAGGCTTCAGTAAAATTTGCCACCTTGCATTGCGTGCACAGAATATGGCTTCTGCATGATATGGGTCAAAAAAAAAAAAAAAAAGATAGTCTATAAAATGGTGATATTATACATGGATCAGTGAATCCCAACTGGAAGGGCTTCCTGCAAACCTGTGCGAACAACACAAGAGAGGCTTTCTTTTCCTCTGATGAAAAGTAAAACAAAATTCAAGGGAAACTTTCAACCCTACATCCTGCTTTATCACAGCAAGATTGCCTCTGCTCAGACCCAGAGCTAAGCACGTCTTCTTATGAAGAAGAGTCTCATTCACCCTGACAAGAGTGGTTTAACAAAATATCCTGCCAAAACCTCTCTTCAGGCCTTAACTTGTCTTTCATTTTTCCTTCACCTTGTTGCTACATCTAAATCCATCTGGTGCTTCTCCATTATGTTTCATGAAGGTAGGCTGCTTTTTCCAGTCCACACTGCAGAAACTTTCACCCAGGCAGATTAACTAACTTCTGTAGATTCCCAAGTGCCTGCCTTGTCCAGTGTACCTGCCTAAGTCTTTCTTTTCCATCACACGGAGAATATGACCATCATCTTTGAGTAATCTCTCAAACTTTCCCCATATTTCAATATCCTGATTTTGCTTCTTATTTTCACTATGTCCTCTGCAGCATCCCTATTTCCTGTATCTAGGATCCTTCTTAAAACAAAAAAACCCACCTATGAAACCTAAATGAACCTTCATTTTATTCAGTGATGCTGGTTGTGACAAATGGTTTGCCTGTCTCCAGCTACACTTTTTCTGCTGCTGCTTCTTTTTCCAGGTCTGCCCCTCACCTTTTCTTTGTTGAAATGCTAGCTGAGAGCAAACGATCATGAAAATAATTCATATGCATGACAGCCTGCATGCAGCAGGCCCATGCAACTAAGAAATCTTACTGATGTTACCTGCATCTCTTTGTGTTTAGCCTTTCAGTATTTATTCTTTTTTAAGGTATACTTGCTGTAGTAATACAAACTTGTTTGGACCAGAAGTTTTCCTTCTTTTCAGAGATTGCCTGATAATAGTACCCAAGGGAGACTTGGTGTTAGTTGGGGCCCTGAGCACTAATTTAGTATAAACAGTAAAACTCCTGGTGTGAGCAAGTCTATACATTTCTGGAAGGAAATATGGGATCATTCCTATTTGAATAGCTGGTGCTGTCAGCAGGATGTCCTGCTGATCCTGGTGGCAGGACAAGAGGCAACGGGTACAAACTGAAACATGTGAAATTCCATCTGAATGCAAGAAAACACTTCTTTTTTCCTGTGGGAACTGCCCAGAGGTGATTGGACCAGGTGATCCAGAGGGACTTGGACAAGCTCAAGGAATGGGCCCGTGTGAACCTCGTGAGGTTCAACAAGGCCAAGTGCAGGGTCCTGCACCTGGGTCAGGGCAACCCCCAGTATCAGTACAGGCTGGGGGATGAAGGGATTGAGAGCAGCCCTGATGAGAAGGACTTGGGGTACTGGTGGATGAAAAGCTGGACATGAGCCGGCAACGTGTGCTCGCAGCCCAGAAGGCCAGTTGTATCCCGGGCTGCATCCAAAGCAGCGTGGCCAGCAGGTCGAGGGAGGTGATTCTGCCCCTCTGCTCTGGTGAGACCCCACCTGGAGTCCTGTGTCCAGCTCTGGAGTCCTCAGCACAGGGAAGACATGGACCTGCTGGAGTGGATCCAGAGGAAGCCACAAAAATGATCAGAGGGATGGAACTCCTCTCCTGTGAGGAAAGGCTGAGAGAGTTGGGGTTGTTCATCCTGGAGAAGACGAGGCTCTGGGGAGATCTTATTGCAGCTTTCCAGTACTTAAAGGGGTCTTGTAAGAGAGATGGGGACAGACTGTTTAGCAGGGCTTGTTGCGATAGGACAAGGTGTAATGGCTTTAAACTAACAGAGGGCAGATTTAGACTAGATGTAAGGAAGAAATTTGTTACAATGAGGGTGGTGAAACACTGGCCCAGGTTGCCCAGAGAGGTGGTAGATGCCCCATCCCTGAAAACATTCCAGGTCAGGTTGGACAAGGCTCTGAGCAACCTGGTCTGGTTGAAGATTTCCCTGCTTGTTGCAGGGGGGTTGGACTAGGTGACCTTTAAAGGTCCCTTCCAACCCAAACTATTCTATCATTCTATGATCTCCAAAAGTCCCGCTCAGCTTTGCTTCGTAACTCTTTGATGCCTTATGGTTGAAGCACTGAATTAGCAAATTGATTATGAGACTAACAGGGAACTCTCTGTCAATGTGGCTTCCTGAGCAAGCAGTCAGGTTCTAGAAAATCAAAGTTATCCTGTGCAAAAATTTATTAAAATTGTTCAATGTTGCAACAAGAAAATTTAAAGGTATTATTTCAGTTTGAATTGTTTAATAAAAAAAAATGATCTCTGGATTTTTGGAGCTAACGTCCACGCTAAATTTTAAGTATGAATATGGAAAGTAGCACTCCGTAGGACCTGGGTGCAGTGCCATAAAGGAGATATCATTTCAGCCTGCACATACAGCTTCATCTCTTTGGGAACGCCCATCCCCTACCACGCAGCTCTGGGGGCTCCTGGGGGCATGCCTGGCCATTCCACCTGGATCTGGACTTACTTTTGTGTTCGAAGGTTAGGAGAAATAGGGACAGAGCTGTAGCTTTGCATTCCAAAAAAACCCTGATTTTTCCTTTTCTGAAAAATTAACCTCTTGGCTAAATGTAAGCCTCTCTATTCTTATTATTGCAGTACCTGCTGGTTGGACAGGCTTGGACTTCCTTCCTGCAGAAGGAAGCAGGTTTCCTCTTTCGAAACCACAAGTTTGAATGTCTTTTTTACATCCGTCTGTGTTGCTAGATTTTTATTTTAAATATCACTGTTGTTATTTTCTAGCTACTACCTCATGGAGCAAGTCTAATTCTCGCTTCAAAACACAGACAAAACTTCAATTTCATTCGCGTGGGCTGTTCTTAGGGTTACAAGTGGTACCAGTGTTTCAGATGTGTTTGACATAGTGAGAGCCTTTCATGACTTGTAGAAAGCTGCCTGTTTGGTCCAGTTTGGTCCAGAGAGCCTAGAAATCACTGTTACTGCCAGAAACACGGTTAGTACTGGCTAAGAGGAAAAGACGACTTCTAAGTACAAGATACATGCACAAAGCAGGGAGGCTTAAAGGTCATGGCATATGTATCAAAAATATTTGAATGTAGTATCAGAGTGCCTTGTCTAATGCATTAAAAGTTGGGGTTTTTTCAATACCAGTCACTTTGCCAGCATCAGTATGGGTCTTATTTGGTGTATTTGCTGCTGTATAGGGCTGCCTGGGAGCCATAATGTCACGTCAACAGCATTGTCATGGACTTTTATAAATACTTCAGGTATACTGTAATTCTGTTAGTACTGGAGATTAGTGTCCTTAGGCTACTCCTCTAGGTAGTGCGGAAAGATTCCCTCTTATTTTGCATCAGTCTCTAGCAGAGCTTGATTTAGGTGCTCTCTCCTATTTGTCCTTTTGAGGTTCAGTCTCTCCATGTTGCATGTAGCAGACTGGAGTCTTCAGAGTCATTCTGCAGCCTGCCCCATCCTCATCCTTGAATGTTTTAATGCACAATAGAGCCCTCAGCAGGTCTTTAATCTTCACTACTGTTATAGAAAACATTGCCTTGGTTCTGTTAATTTTTCTGTAGTTTTCCACCTTGTACTTAATTCACATAAATATTGAAGCATAGTTAGTCAGGCTAGTGTTATTTTCCTTAGATAAGTTTACTTACATAATAATAATGGCACAACTTTGCTAGTGGATTTTGGGGGGGTCTTGCGGGGGCGAGCTGGCTAGATGCTGGTAGTGTTCCCCTTTGTTTACAAATGGAAATAACAGCCCGGACAAGAGGTGGCTGAATCACTAAAGGAAACCAATAATATATGGAAATTCTCAAATAGGCTAGGGTGCTTGTGTTGGTCAAATACACTGTTCTTCCCAAGCTTTATCCATGCAAGAAACCTCAGCGCTTGTACACAGTCTCTGGCTGGAAGGTGGGTTTAAGAAAATTCCCAGTCCTGACTCCTGCACACTGTCCTTTCATGATTGCTCTAAACATTTTCAAATTGCAGCGTTCCCTCAGGCAGTCTCTCTTTCATTGCTTTGACAAAGCATCTCATCACTAACAGCTCTGGTTTGAGAAATGAGCCCATGAATCAGTGTTTATGTTATCTAATGCGTGTCATGTTCATTCCATACAATGCTGGTTTTCCTTGGGGTGCTGTGGTTTGCTAAGTTATAGATGTCTTGTATAAATTCAAATGCATTGTATCAACACAGCCTGTGCACTAAAAAAAGTGTGACAAACCCAAGCTAACAGTGTGCCCTGTAGCTGAATTGACCTGAATGGCATATTTTCTCAAGTGCACAGAAATGTTAACTTTGCTCTCCTTGTGCATGGTAGGTCTCGATGTTTAAGACTTCCAAGGTTCAGACTAGAAAAGGTGTTCAGAATATCATGTCCTAGTGGATGGAGTCTTCTAGATGCCTTCATGAATCAGGCAGTGAAGAAATAACAGAAGCCCTTTGTTTGTATAAACCAGGATGTTTCTTTAGCTTTCTTATCCAGGTGCTTTGCATCTTGAATTATAAGCAATGAATTAATTGAAATATTCTTTCTGGGAAACCCAGGAAAATAAGTTAGCACTAGAGATACAAACCACTTCCTCAACAAGGTGGTAAAGGTGATTGCAAAAAAAAAGTTGTACTTTACACATTGTCATGAGATATGTGCTTTACCTTTGTTTCTCAGTATTAGTTTCCCACCTATTGATTTTGGTTTTCCTAGAAGTGATTCTTACTATTTCTTCCACATTTACTTTATAATTGGTGCAGTAACCTTTAATTGGTTGGCTTAGAAATAGACTTTGTAAAATGCAAGGTAAATCCAGAATGCGAATATTCCATATTCCTTCTGTGTGGAGTGCTCTGAGGTATATGGTAGGTAAAAGAAGAATAATATTCTGGGCAACAAAACATCCATCTTTTTTCTCCTTATTGATTCATGCAAGCAGTGAGGACTATTAGCTGTGACACCTAAAAGTGTAGAATCATAGAATGGTTTAAGTCGGAAGGGGCCATAAAGATCATCCAGTTCCAACCCCCCTGCCATGGGCAGGGACATCTTCCAATAGACCAGGTTGCTCAAAGCCCCATCCAACCTGGCTTTCAACACTTCCAGGGATGGGGCATCCAAAACTTCTTTGGGCAACCTGTTTCACTATCTCACCACCCTCATAGTGAAGATTTTCAGCCTTATATCTAATCTAAATTTACCCTCTTTCAGTTTAAAACCATTACCCCTTGTCCTATCACCACATGCCCTGCCAAAAAAGTCCCTCTCCAGCTTTCTTGCAGGCCCCCCTCAGGTACTGCTATAAGGCCTCCCTGGAGCCTTCTCTTCTCCAGGCTGAACAACCCCAACTCTCTCAGCCTGTCTTCATATGAAGAGGGGCTCTATCCATCTGATCATTTTTGCGGCCCTGCTCTGGACTTGCTCCAACAAGTCCACGTCCTTCTTATGTTGGGGGCCCCAGAGCTGGATGCAGTACTCCAGGTGGAGTCTCACCAGAATGGAGTAGGGGGGCAGAACCTCCTCCCTGGACCTGCTGGCCACGCTTCTTTGGATGCAGCCCAGGACACGGCTGGTCTTCTGGGCTGCGAGCGCACCTTGCCAGCTCATGTCCAGCTTCTCATCAGCCAACACCTCCAAATCCTTCTCCTCAGGGCTGCTCTCAGTCCATTCTCTGCCCAGGCTGTGTTTGTGCTTGAGATTCCCCAGGACCCGGCTGGTCTGCTGGGCTGCGAGCGCACCTTGCCAGCTCATGTCCAGCTTCTCATCAGCCAACACCTCCAAATCCTTCTCCTCAGGGCTGCTCTCAGTCCATTCTCTGCCCAGGCTGTGTTTGTGCTTGAGATTGCCCTGACCCATGTAACGGTCAGCTTGGCCTTGTTGAACTTCATGAGGTTTGCACGGGCCCACCTCTCAAGCCTGTCAAGGTCCCTCTGGATGGCATCCCATCCCTCAGGCCTGTCAACCGCACCACATAGCTTGGTGTCATTGGCAAACTTGCTGAGGGTGCATTTAATCCCACTGTTAATGTCACTGACGAAGATGTTAAACAGTGCCGGTCCCAATACTGACCCCTGCAGAATGCCACTCATCACTGGTCTCCACTTGGACATCAAGCCGTTGACCACAACTCTTTGAGTGCGACCATCCAGCCAATACTGTATACACTGAGTGTTTCTCTGATTTAGAGACGAGGATGCCATGTAGGACAGTGTCAAATGCTTTGCACAAGTCCAGTCACTCTTCCCTTATCCACTAACACCGTAACCCCATCATAGAAGGCCACCAAATTTGTCAGGCATGATATGCCCTTAGTAAAGCCATGTTGGCTGTCACCAATCACCTCCTTATTTTCCATGTGCCTTAGCATAGTTTCCAGGAGGATCAGCTCCATGATTTTGCTGGGCACAGAGGTGGGACTGACTGGCCTGTACTTCCCCAGGTCTTCCTTTTTTCCCTTTTTAAAAATGGGGTTTATGTTTCCCCTTTTCCAGCTAGTAGGAACTTCTCCAGACTGCCAAAACTTCCCAAATATGATGGATAGTGGCTTAGCAGCTTCCTCTGCCAGTTCACTCAGGACCCAGGGATGCATATCATCAGGTCCCATGGACTTGTGCACCTTCAGATTCCTCACACAGTCTCGAACCTGATCTCCTCCTACAGGCTACTGTACTACTTGTGTTCAGTTCAGCATGTCAGTAGAAAGCTCCATTAACATTTCGGAGATGCATCATGTGAAAAAGTACTTCAACAGTGATTACAAACTGACAAGAAAGCATCATTCTTCATCTTGATGGGTTGTATGTGCTGGATGTTTCGATTTAACTGCTTGGAAAAAATTTCTGTGGTGCTTTAAGAAGCTCCATTTGTAGGTACCATAAGTTGCCATTTTCACACAGATTATTTAATGAAGCTGTGCGTAGCATCTCATAGCTTTACAGCTTTACAAGCAGTAGGTTAGTAGCCCTTTTTTCACCTTAGAAGGATGAGTTAAATGCTACTATTTGACTCAGGGCAATACTGGAACAGTGGTAACATGGGATTTGCTGAAGGTCATGTCATCTGTCAACTCGCAGCCTCTCTGTGCTTACGCCACCGGACTGCACTTGTTCCATGTAACAAGAGATATTTCTAAAACTGGAAATAGTTGCTTGGCTCTGCTCAGTTATAGCTTTACAATGCATGACAATATCTAAATACAGTTGTTTGTAATGAATGTTGCTTATAGCTTTTCATCAGAGGAATCTGCTCCCTGATGAGTGATGTGTAAAGAGGGAAACTCTGCAAGGGTGAGAGTTTAACTTGGCTTCTCATGTACTCCTATATATGCACCCCTCGTCCTTGCCTGGAACTTCTATTTGGGGTTAGAAAAGTCAAAAAAAATTGCTAATGAGAAACTCAGCAGACCAGCAAGATTTGCCAAGGGGTTTTGCTCATGTGTTTATTAGGCACCAGGGTGTGACATTCTCCCAAGATCCTGGTGGTGTTGCCTTAGAAGTCTAACTCCATATGGACCCTCATTGACTCCAAAGGGTGAGGAACTTCAGCCTGCTTTTGTGAGAATCTGCTTCACGGGTGCTGTTTGTAACCAAATGCCCAAACGTGACTGCTGTGAGCACTCGGGCTGGCTGTACTGCATCTGTAGCACACAGAGAACAGCCAGCCCTACTTCAGCAACGGTGATGTGGGATACGGCAGATGCAAGGAGGTCTCTTGAGAGGATGATGTGCATGGGAGTGTATGTGCAAACATGCACATATATATGTATATAAAACTCTATGTACGGATATATAACGCCCCCGATCAGTGAAACTCTATATTGCACGGAACAGCGCGCCCATGCAGCTGGTGCAGGGGTGCTCCCGCGGCCGCTGCAGGGCTGCACCCGGCTGCAGGGAAGAGCAGAGGCAGCCCGTCCTTGTGCACGTGCCAAAACTGAGGGTCTGCCGAACCGGCAACATTTTGCCTCCTGTGACAGTTTCTGAGGGATTGGGTAAGCGCTTTGGAATTGCTCCAGTCACTCTGGGGTCCAGGGAGCTGTAACTTACCTGCTTATTAAGTGGATGGTATTTAATATCAAACGTATTCAAAATTATCCAAAAATCAAAGAACTGCGGATCGCACGCGCAGACTCAGCACCTTGCTTGCATGCACTGCTACACATCATCTGAGGGCTTCCGCTCCCCCTGCCCTTGCATTCGGCCTAGGGAAAGCACCGATTTTGTGGTGGCATTACAACGACTTAGCAACATCAGCACTATTTCAACGTCGTCTTCCACACCGGATTTTCTTTCGGGGGCGGGGTGGGGGGGATGCGAGAGCGCTT
>NW_010532659.1:0-41363 GCF_000687285.1 Phaethon lepturus | reverse complement strand
ACCGCTTGTGACCAGCCTCCAACTGGATTTAGCTGTGTTCACCACAACTCTCCGGGCTTGGACATCCAGCCAGTGCTTTACCCAGCAAAGACTACACCTGTCTAAGCCATAAACTGCCAGTTTTCTCCAGGAGAATGCTGTGGGAGACGCTGTCAAAGGCTTTACTAAAGTCCAGGTAGACAACATCCACAGCCTTTCCCTTATCCACTGGGCGGGTCACCTGGTCATAAAAGGAGATCAGGTGGGTCAAGCAGGACCTGTCTTTCATGAACCCATGCTGGCTGGGCCTGATCCCTTGGTTGTCCTGCACATGCCCTGTTAGCACCTGAGCTCAAGATAAACCGCTCCATAATCTTCCCCAGTACTGAAGTCAGGCTGGCAGGCCTGTAGTTCCCAGGATCTTCCTTCCAGCCCTTCTTGTAGATGGGCATCACATTGGCAAGCCTCCAGTCATCTGGGACGTCCTCTGTTACCCAGGACTGCTGATAAATTATGGAGAGTGGCTTGGCAAATGCCTCCGCCAACTCTCTCAGTACTCTTGGGTGGATCTCATCAGGCCCCATAGACTGGTGTGTGTCCAGGTGGCATAGCAGGTCCTTAACTGCTTCCTCCTGGATTATGGGGAGTTTATTGTGCTCTCCATCCCTGTCTTCCAGCTCAGGGGTCTGAATACCCCAAAGATACCTGGTCTGACTACTGAAGACTGAGGCAAAGAAGGCATTAAGTACCTCAGCCTTTTCCTGATCTTTGGTGTCAGTGTTCCCCCCAACATCCACTAAGGGATGGAGATTCTCCTTGGCTCTCTTTTTGTGGTTAATATATTTGTAAAAACATTTTTTTGTTTTATATATTCATTTTCAAATTTTATTTACTTTTAAAATGTTCTTTGTGTGAAAATGGACCATGATAAAAGTCTTCATCACCCACTCCTATTTTTGTTTCCCCCATTAATACAATGTATATCCACCCATATTAACATTCTGGCTGTGTGATTCATCCCACCATGTTGCAGTAATTGCTATGTTTTCACAGTTTTCCTCCAGCATTATTGATTCAAATTCATCCTGTTTAGTACTCATACTCTGGGACAATAGGAAACTATAGGTAAAGAAAGTCTGCTGCCTCAAAAAGATTTAGAGCCTCGCAATGGACTTCCTGCAGCTTTTGCTGTATCTTCCAGAATTTAAAAAAAGAAAGTTCCCAGAACATCAAATTTTAGGAAAAGCCTTCACTGTGCAAAGTGTGTTCAGAAGAAAGAAATTTTTTTAACAGAAAAATAAATTCCTTACATCCATCTTACTGCATTGTTAAATATAACACTGTGATTACCTACACTGTTAACCAAAGAACTGCTGATTGTCATAGCAGAACCAATAGGCTATGGCACTTATCCACTGTGACTAACTCTATCTGCCACCTCTGAGACGCTATTCATTTGAAAATGTTTCTTAAACACAATAGAAGCTTTGACTACACAGAATTACAACATTTTACTTATAAAGGTTTGCTTTTTCTTAAAGGAAAAATAACAAGATAAGAATTCCAAGTTTAGTCAGCTGAAAACTGCTAGAATCTCCTAGAAAGTTGTCCAGAAGTGATGATTTTTCAGCTTAGCACATTTTGACTATCTAGCCTGCATCTAATACAATCTGAGCACACAAATATAGAAAAAGAATCAGGAAAAAGATACATGAAATTTCCACAGAATTTCTAAAATGCTGAAAGAAAATATTTACTTATTTTCCTAAAATGTGCTAATTCACCTGACATTTGCAAGGAACTCATAAAGGAACTTCTCTATCAATTATCTCATATTTCTCATTAACCCTACACCTTTCCTGGCATTTAAAATTCCTTATGTAGCCACAAATACTCTTGTGGGTCAGAAGTCATGAACAGACCCAGACCAGAAAGCAGGAAGAAAATTAGTTCCAGACTTTTCCACACGTACATCTCCTCACTTCGGTTTCACTCACAATTTGAACTGTAATCAAAGCTTGAAAGTTCATTCTCAGGCAATGACAATTAGGGGGCAAAAGCATAGGGAAGAAAAGGAGACAGTATTACAGACATACAGTGAGGTCTATGTGCTAAGTGCAGGGGCAGGATCTAGTCACGGTGAAGTGGGATGCAATAGGTAGGAACTTGCCCTGTGCAGCTATAGATGGATCTGGGGCAATTCTTCCCATTTCAGATGAGGAACCCAGAGCATGATCGACACCTAAAGTTCTTGGGCTGTTTTGCTTGTACACAGCTTAGAAATTGAAAAGAAATGAAGCAGAACTAAGGACAACTTCTTCTGAAGGTTGTTTTTTCAGTACAAATTTCAGAGAGGAAGAATAATGTGGTATTTTTTTCTTTTTCTCTGATCTGCATCAGAAATTTCCAAGCAATATATTTATTATTGTTAAAATGGCAATATATTTATTATTGTTTTAAAAGCAATATATTTATTATTAATATTACTAGCATTATTGGGAAACATATCACATCAAAAATATAGCCAAAACTAGTTGAAGAAGCACACTGCAACAGAAGAGTTGTAAAGAAAATGATGAAATTACATAGAGCTGATGAAGAATTATTTTGTGAGTAGTTGTTTACAGTGATATACTCTCTCTGGCCGTAAAATCTAGAGTTAAGTTCTAGAAGAAAATGTGAAAAACCAAAAGCATTAGTGCAATGGGACACCAGGACCCATGCCCAAGGCTCTACAGTAACAGAGATGAGTAAAAATTATGCTATTAATGTAGCAAGAAATGCAAATTCTGCATACAGCGGTAGAGTTCCAGTTTGAAAGTCCTGGAGAGGAAAACATAAGCTTGAAGGTGGTTAGTTCTGCCATTGAGGACAATACATCCATAGCATTTAAACAACCGTGGATATATGTGAAAAACCAGCACCAATATATTTGCTTCCTTTTAGATAGTAAAAATGCCTTACCAGAAAAAATGAGACAGTTTCTTGTTCTTTAAAGGCCCACAGTAAGTAAGTACTGAATCTTTCTGTTTAAGAAAATTGGGAGAAGAAAGCAGGAAAGGGTGATGACTAGGCTGGAAAGGATATGGACAGAACACCATGATCAGTAACTTCCCAGTTTCCAGACTGCCTCACTTTACCTTAACCATCTAAAAGCTGGGCAACTAATATAAGCTTTGTCAGACAGACTCACTATTCCCAAGAAAAGTATTTCATAGGTGTCTACAACAGCTGGGAGGAATCAGCTTCTAAAGGTGACCAACTCTGTCTTATGGTAGTAGAGGAATCCTAGGCAGACAGCTTAGACTTTTACACAGCTAAATGTAGATCAGATTGGGTTCACTTGGGTAACATGCCCATATTAATTAGTTGACAGTGTCCAGGGTGTTCTCTGACACAAGCGTCTACTTGTATGTTATGACCTCATGCACCCAAATTTTTACTTTCCAAAATGAGGTAATAGCATAGAAATTGCTTGTTGGGGGTGGTCCATGGACCATGTTAATTCCCCAGCTGCACTCAGGAATTTTTCAGATAGTACTGCTTGGTATAAATCAAAACCATGTCAGAGACTATGTTAAAAATTTAATAGAGTGGCAAGTGAAGTACAACTGCATGAGAGTCTTGACTGGCACTGTGCAATTTTCCAGTATAAAAGCAGCCCATATGCCTCTTCCCTTAATCTGTTTAGACCACTTTAAAATCTTGTGTTTTTTAATGGATGAACATAAAACTGTAAGTTTTTACCTACGAGCTATTCATCCATCACTTTTTCATTAATTGCTCTTAGGCAATGTAACACTGTATACAGCTAAGTGGCGAAAGACAGGCCTCCTGCTGAAACATTCAAATAGTCCAAGTCTACTTCTAGCTAGTTAAATATCTAGCAGTTCACAGAATACTTTATCTAGCTAAACTAATGCATCAAAACAGTAGGTGGTAAATGGTAAAGTTTTAGATCCAGCTCACTAGTATAAAATTATCCCCACAGCCTTTATATCTTCTGGTTAAAAATTAATAAAATAAAAATCTAAATTAGCATATTATTTCAAAATATAAGTATGTAGAGTTAGAATTCCACCTCTGGTGGATGTTTCTCATGCCAGTTTCAGACTTACACAAATTTTATTTAAAATAAAGTTGAAATAAAAAATACAGGAACGATCTAGCTAATGAAGTACTGTCATCCCATTTGAAATGTCCCTATTGTTAAATCTTCTATTACATTTTTAGTTTACAACATCATGCAGTGACAACTGGAATAAAACCCAATGTTTAGCCTTGAATTTTATGCCATATAAAGAGAGTCGTATTCATGCATACTGTATTATATACTGTAACAATAACACATGCATTCAATCTTAACCAGAGTTTTCTTCAGAGAAGACAAATATTCATTCATGTTAACTTCTGGTAGAAATCAAATAAGAGATGTTTAAGTGGCAATGGTTGTTAAAGGCAAATATAAGGAGTGGTAAGAGTAACTTTGTCAGGAGACCATGAATTATCTTGTTTATGGTTTTCTTGCAAAACTGTAGTTTTATAATTTACTAGGAACCAAAAAGACTTACATTTCTTGCTGCTTTCATAGACCTGCTGTCATTGACATGATTATCACATATTTAGGTGATGCAGACAGATACCAAGCCAACAGGCTGCACTGGTGGCCCCAGTACTTTCCATGCCAATGACATATTACTGTACAAACTGAGACATTTCTTGGAACATGTTGCATCCCTTCTCTGTGCCTTCTGATTTTGTTTGTCTTGTCTATGCAAAAGCAAAGCAATGACAGAACTTAAAAATGACAGTTGTCTACCATATATAATATGAATGCATATATATTTTATCTGTTTCTGGTACATTTAGTTTGATATGATAAAAAGATACTTATTTTTATTATTTTATTTTACCTTCAGATACTTAAAATTTTACTCATATGTACAAGTATTAATATTTCTTCTTTTGTACCGTCTGTTGCAGTTTTCATTAGATATTTTATCAAAGTATTTATTACTTAAAAAAATATGCAAAATGCATTTAAATAGTTTTCAAATAGTTCTTTACAGTTTTAGATAATACGTTACCATCTGGTTTAAGGAATTAAAAAAAAAAAAAACAAAAACCAAAACACACCCAACTAAAATCAAAATTAATTGCCCAAGGCAGCCCAAGTATACTTACTACGTTACTGCTTATAAGCACAATGGTATAGCAAAATCAATAAATCATGCTCTCACAGTACTGTTTTATGTTGGTGCATAGGTTTTTTATATTATTTAATTATCTCCAAAGGATCTTTCCATGTTAGGAAGAAATCTATAGAACTATTTAATCAATAATATATTTCCCTTTGAAGTTTCATAACTCTCTTGCTTTTACCAGGGTATGAAATGTTTATGGTTAAATAAAGCTTGCTGAATGTTTATATGATTTATCAGGTTTAGGCAGGTGGTTTCCTTTCAGAAAGTAAACTGAAGACTTATCTTCTGATCCAGGCCAGCCCATAAGAAGATGCTTAATTTTAAGCACATAAGCAATGTCCTTAAAGTTATGTACAAAAAAATTAATCTCTTTTTTTTTCTCTTGTCTGGAACAAAGCTTACATTGGCAAGAGATACTAGTCCTGTCCTGTCTCTTTTGGCCTTTTCATTCCTCTTTTTTTTCTCATTACTCAGGAAACCAAAATAGTCTTAATTGTGATATAGTGTTAAATTCTATGGAGGAATGTAAAAGTTTTGTGAGTTCGTACTGTGAACTGGGTAGACACCTGGAAACTTTATCATTAGCTCTCTACACATCAGCTTGTCACCATTTTTCAACAGCTAGTTTACCCTGTAATGACACTGTAAGTGGGAGCTGAAGTTGCTTGTCTCCCTGCTGATGAAGTAATCAACATACACCTGTTTTCTGCTGGGAAAAATGCAGCAGTTGATGTGGTGACTTTCTAACCTGCGAGATGGTGATAAACTAGCATGCTGTAAACACTTGAATATGACAAACTTTCTCTTACTGTTTGCAAATTGAACATGAGCAGCAGGGCACCAGCACATGAGTCTCTTCCTGTGATGATAGACTATGATGTCACTAGTAAAAAATTATAGTCATGGCCAGTAAAGATAAAGAAATATCACTGATTCTTTCATGCAGAAAACTAAAAAAATTATTTAAAGCTATAGTGTGAATATTTATATATTTCCACAACATAAGAAGGTGTGAGGTCATCAAAAACATAGATTAAACGAGTCCAGGCAACTGCATAAGTCCATCAGAATCTTAAGAGGAACCTTCTCTTCTTGGCCACCAGCCCATGCACGAAGCACAGGACGTCATGCAGACAAAGGTTCTCCAAAAAAAAAAAAAAAAAAGGACAAGAAAGAAAGAAAACAATGCAAATAACCATGTCCACCATGCCCAGGGAAGAAGAGAGCTGTTGCCACTGCTTAGACACACAGACACACATAAACTCAGAGAATACATTAACTGAAATATTGCTAAATAAGTTCTAGGAATTAGACTACATTCACCCAAAAAAGGGAGATAAAAGAAATTCCAAGATTTGACCTATGGGAAACACATTCTCAATAGCAACTTCAGCACTGATGATGTAAGGATTATGCCTCAGCTGACAAGAGTTTTTATTGCCTATAGGAACATGCCTAACATCTAGTCGTGACCAATCTCTGATGCTTTATGCTATGTTATCATCCTATGCTACAAAGTGAAGATAAGTATCAAAAGGACAACACATATTCTTGGACCAAGTAGCTGTCTACTCAAATCCTTAGAGCTTTAGATTAATACAGTGTCAGACATATTGCATCTAACACAATCAACAGAGAGAGATAACTTCTTTAGCCCCTATTGGGTGCAGGACACCCACAGATTCACATGCTTTAGTCATTGACATTATCATGATCCCTTACACATCCTACAGTTCTTTATATAAGCTTAAGTTCTCCATTACAAAAAAATCTTTGCTGCTTCTCCATTGTAATCCTGTAGACTAAACATTAAGTCTTTTTTCTGTATGTTTGACATCTCCCTATAACTAAAATAGCTGAGTCCACAAGTGATCAGCTAGTCTTTGGTCTTTGAGATCTTAAAAGACTGTTTTTCTGAAGGGAAAAAAACACAAACTGTTGCTAGTTTTAAAGTGTTTTATTTTTGTTTTGATACTTTTTTCTTAAAGGAGTGAGAGAGAAGTAGCTCATTTTCCTGATCATTGTTAAAAAAAAACCCAAACATTTCCAGCTTTGACTTGCCATCAATGTCATGACCCACGGTGGTCCCCTAGGAGTCATGACCATTTCTGCCTTTTTTTTTTTTCCCCTGGGGTGAAGGGCTTGCTTTTGTTTTCCCTCTGACATTGATGTATTCAAATATGATAAAAGTTTTCATTGTTCCAGATATTGTGTCCTAGACACTCCCTGCATAAGTCAACTGCTGAGACCCTGCCAATCTGATCAGGGTTCTGGACATTGTCTTGTGTTGTTCCAAAAACACTAAACAAGCTAGCATTCAAATGTTTCCTCCTTTAGCCTAAATATGAAATATATCCAGTCACACTTGATAACAATATTATGCACAATAATGTTGCGCACAAAAAAATTCTTAACATATCTTTAAAGCTATAAAGTCAAATACTTCAAAAATTAGGAAATGCCAGATATAAGTTTCACAGGATCATAGAATCACAGAATGGTAGGGATTAGAAGGGACCTCTGAAGATCATCTGGTCCAACTCCTTTGCCAAGACAGGATCACCTAGGGTAGGCTGCACAGGAACACGTCCAGTTGGGTTTTGAAGGTCTCCAGAGAAGGAGACTCCACAACCTCTCTGGGCAGCCTGTTCCAGTGCCCCATCAACCTCATAGTAAGGAATTTTTTCCTCATGTTGAAGTGGAACTTCCTCTGCTGCAGTTTGTGCCCATTGCCCCTTGTCCTATCACTGGGCTCTACTGAAAAGAGACTGGCTCCATCCTCCTGACAGACACCCTTCGGATATTTGTAGATATTGATAAGGTCCCCTCTCAGCCTTCTCTTCTCCAGACTAAATAGCCCCAGGTCTCTCAGCCTTTCCTCATATGAGAGATGTTCCAGTCCCTTAATCATCCTCATAGCCCTCCGTTGGACTCTCTCCAAAAGCTCCCTGTCTCTCTTGAACTGGGGAGCCCAGAACTGGACACAATACTCCAGATGAGGCCTCACTAGTGTAGAGTAGAGAGGAAGGATAACCCCCTTCGACCTGCTGGTCACACTCTTCTTAATGCACCCCAGGATACAATTGGCCCTCTTGGCCACCAGGGCACATTGCTGTCCCATGAGTATCTTATTGTCTGCCAGGACTCCAAGGTCCTTCTCCATGGAGCTGCTTTCCAGCAGGTCAACCCCTAACCTGTACTGATGCATGGGGTTGTTCATCCCCAGGTGCAGAAAAGTTTGCTAGTGTTTTTCTTTGTCTTACATTCTAATACTATTTTGCCATGGTCCACTGCCACTTTCAACACACTATTAAGTAAACTAACATAAGTATTATTTCACCTCTCTTGCTCATAGTGTGGCCCTCTGGCTAATATGCCTCACATTATTAAAAAATGTAATGATTATGTATCTCTTCAGCTTTTCTATGGCATTGATCACTAAAGTATCTGAATGTTTCATAAATATTAATGGGACTCTTCAAAGTATCTTGGTAAGAAGGAGGAGTGGAAATCTTGTTAAACAAAACTGAGGGGAATTACAAAGAAGCACAATTTGAAATAAAACTTATTAACACAGTTAACATTAATGCATTTTCTATTTTCACAGCCATTCTTATAGACAACAACTGCAGCTGTGAGCTCTCAGCAGTTCTGAAGATAACCTTCCCCAAGTTAAGCCTGCAGAAAATAAGGGAGACGCCATTGATAAGCAGCCTTTTAAAACTTTCATTTTCAATAGCTTAAATAGTGCCACAGATGTTTTGTAGTAGAGGTAGGAACAGGGTTAATTCATAAAGACACTATTTATTCATTTTAACCATCCTCTGCCTACATATTCAGCATATAATTTCTAGTTTTGCAGGAAAAAAAGGTTGATACAAGTGACATTCTTTCATTCCTTAGTACTGATTCACCCTGACAGGTTGCCATCCTCTCATTGCAGGGGGTCTGACATAGTTATCAGTCATATCACACACATCTCCACAAAGGCTCTGTTCTGACCTAACAGTCTGTCTTGAACTTCTGGCTACTCATCTCAGTCTCATTTTTCTCACACAGCAAATCTTGGGTTTGTTCTTCTACTTAGACTCCTCATTTCAGAGTAAGGTTCCTTTCTCAGTCCATACAAACATCACAGTGTGGCAATCTCCAATCCCATGCTTTTTCTCTGAGCATCTCCCTTTTGGACCTCTGCTTTCTGCTAAAGCCTCTTCCTCTTCCTTCCTGGTGGTTGGAGTCTGTCTTGGGCTTAGTGACCATGACATGATAGAATTCTCAATTGTGAGCGAAGTAAGGAGAGGGGTCAGTAAAACTGCTACCATGGATTTCTGGAGGGCAGACTTTGGCCTGTTCAGGTCACTGTTTGAAAGAGTCCTTTGGGAGACAGTCCTGAAGGACAAAGGCATCCAGGAAGGCTGGACAGTCTTCAAGAAGGAAATCCTAAAGGCACAGGAGCAGGCGGTCCCCATGTGCCATAAGAAGAGCTGGTGGGGAAGGTGACCGGCCTGGCTGAACAGGGAGATTTTGCTAGGACTCAGGGAAAAGAGGAGAGTTTATCACCTCTGGAAGAAGGGGCAGGCAACTCACAAAGAGTACAAGGATCTCGTTAGGTCAAGCAGGGACAAAATTAGAAAGGCAAAAGTCCAGCTAGAGCTCAGTCTGGCCACAGCTGTAAAGGACAACAAAAAATGCTTCTACAAATGCTTCTCATTATTTTTCAGTGAGGCTCAGATATCACGGGAAGTAAAGGAACAGGCAATATTTAAAATGTAGTGCCGTGTCTTCTACTCAGTAATGTTGGTGAATCAATGAACAGCATTCTGGATTTTGCGGTTTTGCAGAAGGCTTAAATCTTCCTGTGCTTTATACTGTTGTCAGCCTTGCAGAACTTAAGTCTTCTTGTGAATGTAGTTCTTCATCCCTACTGTATGTATTGTCCTACAGCCTTTTTGTCCTTTCTTCTCCTAGACAGTCATCACTTGACCTTTTAAATGACATAGCATCAGATATCACACTGGCAAGTGATTTCGAGACATTCTTAAAAATGTATATAATCTTTGATGAGATTTAATGCATTCAAACCATTTCTATTTCTCTAATAACTTCCCTAAAGCTAATATAATATTCTCCTAATATCAAAGTTCCAGCTTTTCAGAAAATTATTAACTCATCTGTTATTTTTAAATGTACCATTTTAATATTCATTTACTCAGGCCAAAAGACCTTAAATTATTCCTGATTTAGTATAAAAAAAAACATTTCAAGAGGTATTTTCACCATTACCAAATTACATTAGCTCTGCTTTTTGGCTTCTGCAATTAATAAAATGATAGGATTTAATAAAAGACCCATGCAAAGCGTGGGAGAACAGAATGGATTAATCAAAGACATAAGATATTATATATTTTCCCAGCATTTTCCTAAATTTAATGAATAATTAGCATTCCTATTAATTATTTACCTCATATGCTACTCTTCTAAGGATAATTTCTCAAAGCCTATATTTATAGGAAACCAGCATTTCATGTTGTAGTTATCAAATGGTGCCATATGTGCTGCCTTTTGTAAGAGAAATAATCATCTATCTTTGGACACATTTGTTAAAATGTAAGATAAATACAATTTAATAAGAGTTCAACTAAAAATGAATTTGATATTTTCTTTTAATTCTATTCCATTCAAGCTTTTATGCCAGCTTCATCACTATTAAACTATGTGAATGCCTACCTGTTTTGCATTATTCAGCTGTATATTAGTGTGTCGGATTCATCCTGATTACCTTAAACCATCTAAAACATAGGTTTCTAGCTTAAGAGGGTCATCTGACCATGTAGTCATATCTAGTCACCATCTTGTCATTAAAGCACCCCCAGAGGCTGATTCATCCCACCCTCAGTTTGCTGTCTAAAATAGAAAGGATGAATTGTTCTACAGAAGTTCCTACTGGTAGTAAGTTAAAACACTTGCAAACAGTAATTTGTTTTTTTGCTTTGTTTCCATCATGCTTCAGTATTAGTGGTTGCCACAGGTGGTCAGGGAAAGCACATGCACATAGTATTCTCCCCTCCTTCCCACTGAAGCCAGGACCATGAAGATCTGATTCTCTGTGACAGTTGCCGAGAGCTTTTGAATACCATGGTACTTCACTTACTAGTGCCATATTTTATTGCAAGCTGTATTTTTTTTAAATGTTTTGTTATTCTAAAACATTTCATATCTATTCAAGCTCTTCTATGCCTTAATGTTGACATACATAAAGGATGAACGTGAGTTAATGGTTACAGAATATAATGAGCCATCTCAATGGACTTGATGTATGATGAGACTTGGAATCAGAGGACAGATGTATGGTACTTGATTCCATAGTGGCTAGAATTAAAGCTCAGATGTTTAAAAGCATGGATTTACAGACATAGCAAGAGTCATGCTTCTGGATAGCCTGCAGCTATTTGTGAAATTCTGTTTTGGAATTTAAATATAATAGAACTAGAGATTGTATCTGATTTTCACCTTGTCATTATAGAAAGTAGATCCAAAGTTGTAGACATGCAAGCAAGACAAGCATATATAGAGGTACAGAGAGATTTAGGTACAGAAAAATCATCACCCCTCCCTCAGCACTCTGAGCCTGAAAGGCTTTGAGAACCTCAAGAAATTATATTTATAAGAAACACAGGATATTCCATAGTACAAGAACAAAGGAACAAACTATTTAATGAATTGGAGACAGTATTACAAACATGAACAAAATGCTTACCATTTGACATTAGTATTCATACACCCCACCAAAATTTCATAGGAACTATGTATCCATACAAAGTCAGTAGTATTACAGAATGAAAATTTTAAAGGCTTGTCTTGCTTTATAATTTTAAAGCTTGGAATGATTATTTTAGACTTCATCCTTAAGTTAATATGCATAAAAATCCCAAACTTGAGGGTAAAATGTTACATGATACAGTCCCTGCTTATTGCATTTCATAACTGCAGGTGCTGACCCTGTCTACTCATGCATATGCAAATACATTGCTATCCTGTAACCACAGTTATGGACTCCTACCTCAGACAGTGGCTAGCACCAGATGCATCAGAGAACTGTGTGAGAATCCCATCAAAAGAGTGGGAATTTTTTTTTTTTGTTCTTACAAAATCAGGATCAGAATTTAAACATGACACCGTGGGAGATAATAGTGGGAAGGTTCAAAAAAAAGGAAAATACTTGATTTGATTTGCATTCATTTTCACAAAAACAAACTGAAAAATAGAAAATGTGAACACACTTGACATTGTCTCTGTTTTCCAGAGTCTGAAATATACACTATTTATATATATATATATAAAAAGAAATAATATATAAATATTTTAACTGATTGATGAAAGAGTGAGTATCTGCAAGAACTTAGCTGGTACTCTTGGAAGAATAATAGTGCCAATGCCACTTTGTTTCCATGGCTGAAAATCATTATTATGAACAGCTGATATTGCAAGTACAAAAAACTGCAAGCTGGATAGACATAGTAATTAAATAAATGAAACACTTTCAGTACATATTAAAGAGATCTGATGACCATTAAAAGAAGTGATGAGGATCAGTTAGCTGAGATGTTTATCTAGTTTAGCCTTTGCAGAACTGTTTGTGGCCGCTCTACAGTGATCTGAACAGAAGAGTGTGTATTTTGATGCTTTTGGTAAGTTAAAGTATTCAAATTTCAAAGTTCTCAGAAGTTTCAGTAAGTGTCTTTCACCTAGATTTTCCAATAACTTTCTGATTTCACCTGTTTACTTGAGTTTATTTAAAGTTTTTTCTGTATATTCATAACCCAAAACATCTCCAATTTCTTCATGGTCTTCCCACTCTCCTGAATGAAATGTTCTTCTACTGCTTTGCCAAACTTTCTACTAATCTGCAAATTCTTACTTGAAAAAGACAATTCTATAACCATATCTGAATTGAATTTTCTCAGCTTACAAATCTCTTTTCCATTTAATGTCCTTTTGCAGTAGCTATTGAGTTAAATTTTTTATTCTTTGGATCTCTCATCTGCTTTTCTTCTATTTCATTAAAGAGCATAACCTGAACTGAGGAACAGCTGAGGCTCATCACTATGTGTCAGGGCTATTATTCCTAGCTGAAAAGGAAAAAGAAGACAGAAGAAAACAAGCCACGAAAGTCACTGGATGGAAGGGGATTGGAGACCAAGTAAAAGCTTACACAGAAACATTCTCTGGGGGATTAATATCCAGCACAGGAAAATCAACTATGATAATTCTGAACTTGAAAAGGTAAAGGCAATACTGAAGAGGAATTGAGAAGATCTGTTTTTTCCATCTCTAAAGCTTTGTCTTTGCTAGACAGGGACATGGGGGAGAAGAAGACATGCCTAATCTTAGTCATTGGAGTTATATCACAAGACTTCTGCTCTGCCTTTAAAAATCTAGCTTATTGCAGCTATGAATCTAATATAGGAGCTGCAATCCTAAAAGTGATGCTGGAGAAAACAAAAAAGGAATAAGAAAAACACTTACATTATGCCTTTGTGGGGTTTGGTTTGTTTGTTTAGCTGGAAGGTTTTTTTTTTGGTTTTGGGTTTTTTTTTTTGTATGCAGTTAAGCAAGCTAAGAAATCACTGAGATAAAACATTTATGCTTTTCTAGAATTTCTCAAAGCAAAAACAAGCATCAATCTCCCCTTTTTCACTCTAATCACATTAATAATATTTTTTTACTTTAGAAGCAAATGACATCCTTGTTTGGACGTTTCAGTTAATGTCATGATCTATGCATTTTCCCACTCATGCACTGGACTCAGAAATGGCTGGTGACTTATACAAAAGCTCAACTGTTGCTTTAGCAACAACAACAAAAAAAGAGGTCAAAAAATCATTGCTAAACTGAACCAATGATGTAACATTCCAGGTGAACTTCAGAGTTGTAACTTTAGTAAGTGTTACACTTTTGTAAGTGTTCAACAAAATTCCTAAGTGTTTGATTACTGAGAGTTTATAAGATTTTATGTTTCTTGATACTAAAACCATGATCATTTAAATGTTAGCCACTAGACCACGTCTGCTATCTGCTCAAAGATGACCAGTTTATCTCACCATTATTATGCCTAAACCCATTTGTTAGTGGTCATCTGAGGAGTATTACTGTTGCTCTTGTTTAAAAAGCAAGCTAACTGTCTTTATTTAAAAAAGGAAAAAAAATCTAAGTCACGAGATACTAGATTCTGAATCACTCAGTTTCATAAGCAACTAGCTGAGGGATGCCTGAATGGGTTCAAGTCAAGAACTGAACTTCAGAATGAACAATTCAGAAGAATTATTCTCTTCACTTTTTCTAAAATTCTGGTGTAAGTTTCATAAAAATCTCTTGATTAAAATGTATTCAAAATTTCTTCGTAGGTCTGAGCTCAGTCTGCAGAATGAAATCCAGAAGACAGGATGAAATAGGATTACAATTTATGGAAAGTGTTAACCCCCTCAGAACAGGGTCAAGAACAAGCAAAAACCAAAATGGATCTGTCTACAACAACATCTTCAAGAAACTAAAGGATGACTTTGTAGGTTAACAGCTAAATCAAACACAGGAAAGACTGGAATTTAGTCCCTGCTTCCAGGACTATTGATATATTTTAGATAATAATTGTGAAATACCCATAAAGGAGTGAGTTATCTCTCTACTTGGCTACTGCAGAAAAGGTGAAGAAGGAGATACATGAAATGGCTTTTTGAATTAAAATAGATGCAAAAACTGTATTTTGAGAAAAATCACAATTTTGACAGTATGTGGTAGTTGATTCTAGGACCAAGTGCTAAACCAAGTTGCTCTCAAGTTACATTTTCCAGAAAGAGTCCTGCTCAGCATTTTGAAAACTGAAGCATATGTGGTCAGGAATGAAAAAAACATTTGAATGGCTTTGCTGTAAATCTAGCAGCGTACCATTCATCTGCAAATGTCCATGTGTTTGCTGGGAGCTCATATTGTTACTGTGTTGTCTGCTTGAATACTAAGGCACAACACACTGATAAGCTAAGTCTATTCATTAATATACTGAAGTCCCGGTATCTCAATATATATTAACTTTTCCTCCATTAATTGTTCATTTTTAACTAAATAGCTGCACAGCAGTATTTGTACTATTATGTAGCAACCCCATACAAGCATCAATGATGTCTCATGCCTGTATTTCAGATTCTGTCCCCCAACACTTAATGAGTCTAAATGATAGATTTCTGTATCCAAAATTATATCAAGCTCTCTGTTTTATTTATATATTTGTGGTAGGTCCACCAAGTCAGTTCTAACAACCCCTAAAATTCTTCCTGTTTCTTGTGCTAAATAAAGCCCTTGTTCTTACATAGAAAAGGCCAAAAGACGTCAACTGGGACTATCAAATAAAAGTTTAGCTCCAGGATACCTGGACAATCAATTTCTGTTTAATTAGGTTTATAATTACTAGAGACTGTCTCATTATAAAAAGCAACTGGTATTGATGTGCCACTTGAACTTACCCCTGTATCATGAGTATGTGGTAGTAAACATCAACAATACAAGCTGCAGATCTATGCTAATGTTTGCTTAGATCTAGAAAGGAATTTAAAAAGTAGTATTGAAGTGGCAGAACAGGGCAAACTTTGTCTTATTCTAGGTAATAACATTCAGGATTTTTATTTTTGCAACCTTGTACTGAATTCCCAGGGAGTCCTGATGTAGTCAAACCAACACTCAGTACATAACGGGAGTACCTACAGAAGGACTAGTAAGGACTTTGGGAAATAACACCCAAAACAGTGGCCACATGCAGACATACCTGACAAAACAGCACAATGCCTGGCTCAGGTATCAGTTCAGTCAGATGCAGAAGCTAAACATGGAATAACTAAAGTTAGACTGAACTAATCACCTTGTGTCCATTTAAATGCCATATGTGAGACACTGATGTCCCCAAAAGGGATTCACCTCATCCAAGAGGCATCTGAAATATGTGTGATTAAATGCTTCAGAAGATGCCTACTTCTCTCCTTCACACAGGCTGGAGCGATTAGTTCAGATTCTGATGTCTTTCTTTCATGTGCCTAAAATTCCATGAGATTAATCCCATTCTAAGTGTTCCTTTGCCTAAATTCCCGGAGGGGTCTGATTGGGCATTCCTTCTCAGAGCATGTCTAATCAGTACTGACAGTTTTAAGCCGAGTGTAACTGTGCCTGATGCATGTTTTATCTAATGTCTTAATGATTAAAACAAAGTACGGTGCCTGTGCCAACTCACTCATCAGCCTAAAATTTTCCACTTTGCAGGAAATTATCCTGACCTGAATGGTCAGGATGTAGCCTGTGGGCTGCAGAGAGATGAGAAACTCATGTCAGAGGTGAATGTTATAACCATTGTGTGTCTGGTTAAGTTACTCTCCTAAACCTGTCATATTATAGCAATTCCATCTTTCTTCCACAGTTTAATATAATAGTCATTGGACTAAAGGGTGAAAATGAATCTAAAGTTTGGTGTAACATGCAAAGCCAGGGAGAAAAAGGAGTCATCAAATGTGGGTTTCAGACCAGGATGAAGAGGCAGATGAAGCATTCTACAAGCAGCTGGAAGAAGTCTCACAATGACTAGCCCTTGTTCTCATGGGGGACTTCAACTTACCAGATCTCTGCTGGAGATAGAACTCAGCAGAGAGGAAACAGTCTAGGAGGTTCCTGGAGTGTGTGGAAGATAACTTCCTAACACAGCTGGTAAGTGAGTTTACAAGGGGAGGTGCCTTGCTTCACCTGCTGTTTACAAACAGAGAAGGACTGGTGGGCAATGTGGTGGTCGGAGGCTGCCTTGGGCTTAGTGACCATGACATGATAGACTTCTCAATTCTTGGTGAACTAAGGAGCGGGGTCAGAAATATTACTAGCATGGAATTCCGGAGGGCAGATTTCAGCCTGTTCAGGTCACTGGTTAAGAGAGTCCCTGAAGGGCAAAAGGAGTCCTGGAAGGATGGACATTCTACTAGAAAGAAATCTTAAAGACACGGGAGTGGGCAGTCCTCATGTGCCATAAGACGAACTGGCGGGGAAGACAACCAGCCTGGCTAACAAGGAGCTTATGCTGGGACTTATGGAAAAAAGGAGAGTTTATCACCTTTGGAAGAAGGGGAAGGCAGCTCAAGAAGAGTACAGGGATTTCGTTAGGTCATACAGAGAGAAAATTAGAAAGTCAAAAGCCCAGGTAGAAGTCAATCTGGCCATGGTCATAAGGGACAACAGAAAAAGTTTTTACAAATATATTAACAACAATAAGAGAGCCAAGGGGAATCTCCATCTTTTATTGGATGCACGGGGGGTGGACATTGTCAGCTAAGATGAGGAAAAGGATGAAGTACTTAATGCCGCCTTTGCCTCAGTCTTTAACAGCCAGAGCAGGTATCCACAGGGTATTCAGACCCCTGAGCTGGAAGAAAGAGATGGAGAGCAGAATAAACTCCCTGTAGTCCAGGAGAAATCAGTTAAGGACCTGCTATGCTGCATGGACATCCACAAGTCTATGGGGCCTGATGGGATCCACCCAAGAGTACTGAGAGAGTTGGCGGAGGCACTCAAAAAGCCACCCTCCACCATTTATCAGCAGTCTTGGTTAACAGGGGAGGCCCCAGAAGACTGGAGGCTGCCAATGTGACACCAATCTACAAGAAGGGCCGGAAGGGGGATCCGGGAAACTATAAGCCTGTCAGCCTGACCTCAGTACCAGAGAAGATTATGGCGAGGTTCATCTTGAGGACACTTACAGGGCCTGTGCAGGACAACCAAGGGGTCAGGCCCAGCCAGTATGGGTTCATGAAAGACAGGTCCTGCTTGACCCACCTGATCTCCTTTTATGACCAGGTGACCCACCCAGTGGATAAGGGAAAGGCTGTGAACGTTGTCTACCTGGTCATTAGTAAAGCCTTTGACACTGTCTCCCACAACATTCTCCTGGAGAAACTGGTGGCTCATGGCTTAGACAGGTGTACTCTTTGCTAGGTAAAGTGCTGGCTGGACAGCTGAGCCCAGAGAGTTGTGGTGAATGAAGATAAATCCAGTTGGCAACTGGTCACAAGTGGTGTTCCCCAGGGCTCAGTTTTGGAGCTGGTCTTGTTTAGTATCTGTATTGATGATCTGGATGAAGTGATTGAGTGCTCCCTCAGTAAGTTTGCAGATGACACCGAGCTGGGTGGGAGTGTTGATCTGCTGGAGGGTAGGAGGGCTCTGCAGAGGGATCTGGACAGGCTGCATTGATGGGCAAAGGCCAGCTGTATGAGGTTTAATAAGGCCAAGTGCAGGGTCCTGCACTTGGGTCACAACAACCCCATGCAATGCTACAGTCTTGGGGAGGAGTGGCTGGAGAGCTGCCTGACAGAAAGGGACCTGGAGGTGCTGGTTGACAGCTGGCTGAATAAGAGCCAGCAGTGTGCCCAGGTGGACAAGAAGGCCAGCAGCATCGTGGCCTGTATCAGAACTAGTGTGGCCAGCAGGAGTAGGGAAGTGATTGTACCCCTGAACTTGGCACTGGTGAGGCTGCAGCTTGAATACCGTGTTCAGTTTTGAGCCCCTCGTTACAAGAAGGACATTGAGTTGCTGGAACATGTCCAAAGAAGGACATCGAAGCTGATGAGGGGTTTGGATCACAAGTCTTATGAGGAGTGTCTGACGCAACTGGGGTTGTTTATCCTGGAGGAGACTGAGGGGAGACGTTATCACTCTCTACAACTACCTGAAAGGGGGTTGTGGTGAGGTGGATGTTGGTCTCTTCTCCCAAGTAACTAGTGCTAGGACGAGAGGAAATGGTCTTAAGTTGCGCCAGGGAAGGTTTAGACTAGATATTAGGAAAAATGTCTTTCCTGAGAGAGTGGTCAAACATTGGAATAGGCTGCCCAGGGAGGTGGTGGAGTCACTATCACTGGAGGTGTTCAAAATTTGTGTGGACATGGCGCTTCAGGACATGGTTTAGTGGGCATGGTGGGTGTTGGGTTGATGGGTGGACTTGATGATCTTAAAGGTCTTTTCCAAACTTAATGATTCTATGATTTTATGGATGCCAATCCTCACTACATTTAACATTTACATAATATATAGGGCAAAAAAAAGCAGCAGAATATTTTGAGTAAAAGCAGGTAAGATACATTGGCATATAAGGACAACTTGCTTTTCTCCTCCAATTCAAAGAGAAGAAAATTAATGACTTGGAATCTGAGTAAAGGTAGATGAATACATGAGCCATTATGTAAACAGAAGAACATGGGTGGAAGCAAACACATCTTTCTTTACTATGAGATGACTAAACTTTCTTTATTTTCCATCTGGTTTTGGTCAGCTCACAGTCATCATTTCTGAAAGAGAAAATTTATTACCAAATGCAATTTTTTTTTTTCTAATGACTTCTACCCACACTCTTCAGCTTCAGTTTATCATTTGCTGCATAAGCATTATTTTTTTGTGTGCATTTTTTAGGGGTCCACCAAGCAAAGGCGTCCCATATAACTGGCTAAAGCAGATGTTGCTCAATACATTTGTCACAGTAAGGGGGCAAAGATGTAACTCAACAAACGTTGTACACTCTGTAAGTACATCATGAGTAAAAAAGAATCTGGAAGTGCATAGACTTCTTTAGGGCAGCCCACTGTGCTTTAAAATATTCTTATTTGCAAGGTGCTAATTAAAAAGGTGACAGAATTTGATAGAAAATACAGGCTGATGTCTACCTTCTTGGTAAAAACCTATTTTCAAAAACAGGGAGAAGCAAAGATTAAGTAAGAAAGACATTTTATAAGATGGATTGTTCTGAAGCCCAGAATCTTTTGGTCATTTTATGACCAAAGACAGGATCATATGCTTGTGAGATGTGTACATGATAGTATACCATACAGGCACTATAATTTCTGATGCAAAATATCCATAAATATATTACTAATTTTATTTTTATTCACTAAGTGGAAAAATAGCTCGTATATACTAAACTGAAAACAACCATCCTCATGTGAATTACTAGATTGGTAATTCATTAGGAAAAGATGCTATTAGAATCTGGGTATGTTTCTGGAAGACTTAAGGTATAACCTCATTGTATTCAGGAATCTGGGTTCAGTGATGCTCAATGAAGCAGAAATAATCTGTGATAAACAAGATATAAAATTAGATTACATATTTGCCTTCTGTATAAACATTTCTTGTATAGGTGTGATGTGGCAGCAGCTTTGTCATTTATTCCAGTTTTGAAGTATTATTTCTGAGGATGTTGTCACAGCTTGTACCTATGAAACAAGAATGTCCTGAAAATCAAAATCTTATATTGAACATGGAGCTGCATGACATTGACTTACCTCAGGATCAATCTGAAACTGGAAGTGAGTGAAGAAGTGTTTGTGAAAAACAAATTAATATATTTGAGTGTTTTTAAAACTCTTAAGTCTTCTTGGCACGGGGAATTTACCTGAGAAAGTAGGTAGAAATTAAACAATACTGGATTGTTAACCTTTTTAATAAGCATAAAAAATTTAAGCCACTGCACACATTCATTTCCAAACAAGTATCAACTATTCAGAGTACATGCATTTGGTTTTCTTTGAATGATACCATCATAAAGTCTGCAAAACATTTTAAACAAAAAACTTTTAAAATACTAAATAACACTTAAGAAAACCAGGAAATTTTGGATAACATAAAAGGAAAATAAATCATCCCACTGGCTTTTAGATGTTCAGATATGTTGCCTCATTTTAGTGAAGATTATATTTTTTGTACTTTTTCAAACATTTTAACTTCTTTGAGTTCTAAGACAATGATAACAGTAACTTATTAGCTATTAATTGCATCTGTAAGAATTCTTCAGTCCTCTCAGAGTGTTCCATGAGCTGCCAATTGTGCAGTTTGGCATTTTTTTAATGTGTGCATAGAGAGACAATAGACTCAGGTAGGCTAGATGTGATCGCAGGAGTCTAAACTCTTTTATCTTCCTCCATAAAACATTATGCATATAGATGCATACAGCTTTATGCTTAGAAAATCAACTACATTTTAAAAAATAATATTTTTTTAAAATTATTTTAAGTTTCTCCTTGCCTAAGAGTTCTACTGGAAAAGGAAGGAAAAAAACAAAGATGAGGAAACAGGGGAGCACATAAATAAATTATTAAGAGGATGCAGTCAAAGAACTTTCCTTCTTTTTAGGAGGGAGAAGGTTCATGATTAAAGTAAAATTAGGAAATCTGCAAGCTGCAGCAGAAGTCTGCTTCACTGAATAAGGCAAAATTACCAAAATGATGAAGTCACTGGGAATCTAAAGTATTGTTATTTTGATTCTTTGGGGCATTTATTTCACCATAACCCAACAGTGTGTTGTTTCCTGCTTTCCTATTGGAAACTGCATATGATTTTTTTGTTTAGCTGGTTCCCTGGTTTTTTAAACTAATCTCTAGCTTTCCAGGGAGCAGCTACTTCAGTTTCCAGCCTTGGCTGGATGTTCATGGCCAAGCAGGACAGCCAAGCTGAAACTTGTTTTCTGTGAAGCTTTCACCATAAGATTTGATAGAGTATCTCTGCATTTAGTCCATCAACCTCAAGTATGGAATGGACAAAGAAGAGACATCTGGAATTTGAAGAGCATTTGAGCATATTGACACAAGTTTTCCCAAAACTTGAAACTACATTTCAGGTTCACTTTGTTGAAGAAATTGTCTTCTTACAGGTTTCTGTTTGCCCCATATTGGGAAGGGAGTACCAGCTATCTCATGTAAAAGAGGAATGATGAATGGGATAGCAAACCATTGCCATCTGACAAGTATCAAAAATAAAAATTGTGAATTTCAACATCCATAAATTGAAGCACACATAAATCTACAACCAAAAAATGCACTGGTATATCCATCTGGTCCCAAGGACTGCTTTGGTTTTCTTTATTCACATTTAGTAAGTCTCAGAAGACACCTGAGAGCAAGATATTTCTCAAAATAGGTAGGGCTTATTGAATTTCAATATAGGTTTAAAGAAACACCCCCACAGACACTCTTTATAATGTCACTTTTAAAATAAAAGAGTATTTTCCTTTACACTAGAACAAGCTGGCTTCACCAAATAGTGTATAATTTTAAATCATAAAGCCCTTTTACTAACTCTTGCATTCAGAGGTGTAATCTGAATACCCAGGAAATCAATATCTGCTTTGCTACATGATTACAACCAAATAATTGAAATATCAGAAGGGCAGTGAGCCATAGAGCCTTTGTACTGAGGAAATATGACGTTCTAATGACAATGCTTTCAGTACAAATGCAGTTCTTAATGCAATTGTGTGCAACTTTTGGAACTATTGTTTTTAGCACTCTGCAAAGAATACAGCTGTGTAAAAATGAGCACCTGAAAACACCGGTGGCAATTCTGTGTCATCAGTTTTTAAACAGAACTCCCCATTGCTCCCTACAGTACTGCTGTAGACAAGCCACAGAAACTGCACTCAGGGAGGAATATAATGCAAATCCAAGCTAAAATGACAAGATTGATTTTGGACAAGTCTGAAGGCTGGAAACAAGCTTCTACTTCATGCAAGTTAGGAACAGTGCTTTATGAACGCTGGTTCCTCTGAAAAAAAATAAAAATAAAGGATCTGCATAAGGGAAATACTTAATTCATGTTTTCACTTGTGAAGTTAAAAGGATTCTCCCTTCTGATATAAAATCAGCAGAATCTGTAGGTGAAGAACAAGTCAAGGTTAATATAAATTATGTATCTGCTACTTAGTTGCAAGGCAGAAAAAAGGAAAAAAACAACTTTCTTATCAAAGAATGACCGCAATATTATTTCAAAAGTATTCACTGTGATTGTAGGATAATAGTTTTAAAACTGGAATAAGCACAAAGGTTGAGCAGCTTACTTAATGAAGTGCTACCCTTTCATCCCTAGGAATATAATTTAAATCCATCTTTCAGTCCTAAGTAAAATGAGTGGCCTCATCTTTGTCCCTCATGGACAATAATACACATTTTATAACTACTGCATGTAATTTGACACAATTTAGTACGACCACCAGCCTTTTTGTTAGTAGAACACCAAGCTTCAGCTACCACAAAGGCTGAAATCTCTCTTTTTTCCTGGTAATGCAACTTTCAGAAGTGTGCTTTTATTTTTACTGAGGAGTCTGTGATAAACCTCACTTTCTCCCACTGCAACCTTCATTCCAGGTGTGATTCCTTATCTCCAACTTCTGTAACCATGCCTCTAACATCCATATTTTAACAATGAATTTTGTGTTACTTCCATTGTTTTCTTCATTTTTTCTTTAAGTTCCCACAGGATTTCACTTTTAGATCTGAAACTCCATTCATCTTATGTACAACATCAGTTTCTGCTTGAGTAGAGACCTAAAGCAAGGCTATGTTGGCTTAATATGAAATTTTGCAAGTCTTGCAGCTATTTTTCAGTTACCTAATCTGGAAAATTGTTTGCTTCTGTTATTAGTTTCAATAATATAAGACCTCTTTGTGTATTCATAACTTACAGGGATGAATCTGAGATTACTTGTAGATCTCAACCTAATAATATATTTTCAATACACATAGCAAATAGTTACATTACATTTGGTGTGTGGCTTTCCAGTGGAAGTGACCCCACAAACACTAATGTTTAGAGACCCTGTAACCAAATCTGTCAGATCTGGAAGTTTTGCCCTGTGAAATCATCTAGTGACCTAGTGAACATAGGTAAAGTGCCAACTGTCAGATTATATGGGATCTACCATTGGTTACATCAGTCATTTTTCTCAATAGTTCACCTGCCATCTAAAGAACTTACAAGGTTGTTTTTCTTTAAGAAACACTAATTGATTCTCATTGTGTGTAGTGAACATAGAGCTTCAGTTCGCGTCAGGACCTTTTCACTGTTTATATTTGTGCATAAGTATAAGGTCCAAATTTCAGCCACATTCAGCCCCATTGACTTGGATTAGGATAGGTAATATACATAATACTGCTTTGAGAACCCATTTCTTAATTTCTTCACATGTGTGTATTTGCAAAGATGAATTCCTACCCTCCAACTCCCATGATTTAATGGGAAATTTTCTATTTAGTGATTGCATCAGTGGTTCTTTCTGCATATTGTGCAGTCTCTATCTTCTTTTCAGGTTGCTGAGCTCTATCAGATGTTTTTGTTCCTTTATAAGTAATGAAAGCTAAGGTCCCTCATAGCAGCCTCACTCATAGCAGCAGAGAATAGCAGCCCCAGCAGATCAAATCCTACCTCAGCAAAAGCATTGAGCTTGACTCTTTGATTAGTAACTAATTTGTTTTAAATATATTTTAAACAAAAATACATTTATACTAATGAATTCATAGGTTAGCCAAATCTGGCTAATTTTAATAAGCATTGTACTGGTATAATCACTAGGATATTCAGATTATTGTTTATTTATTTATTCATTTGAAACATTATATTCATTCTGTTGCTGAGATGCAATAATAAAAAAAGACCCAGCTAAATCCTGAATGGGTCACTTTTTTTTGATTTGAAGGCACAAGATAAAGGGAATTTTAAAAGACTCAGTATAGGTAATGAATTTAGTATTGAAAACAAGATAGTGGTTTTATCTAATGCTCGTATACTATAGAGCATAGTTATGTGCTTTACAATTAAACAATCTCACTAGTGTAAGTCATTATGTTGTGAAAGGAAAAAAAATATTATCCTCCTCTCTCAAATTTATAAACTATTCACCTCTGTTTACTTGTGAACTGTACATTTTCTGTTAGCCAATAAGGTTTTAGGTCTTTTTTGTCTAACTTCAATCCACTTTACTTGCAGCTATTTTCAAGCAGCCAATGAATTCATAAAGGGGGGGAAAAAGCTGAAACGTTATCCATTCTTAACAACATGATAAACCAGATCATTGTTGTAATGCATCAAGATACATTCTTTAAAAAAAAAAAACAATTTAAAAAGCATGTTGTGTGTGAGAGTGATGGTTTCCAGTACTCAGCCCTATTCTGATAATACAGAAATAATGTTTACAATTGCCTGGAAGCTGATTACTTCTCTGAAAAATAGACACATGTATTTAGATTTACTTCTGTCCACAAAAGCTTTCTATTACAAAAATAATACAAAACTCCATTACTCAGGAGTACTTGAATAAGAGCAAATTGTGAGCTATGTTTTGTCGGGTTGGGGGGGACCTAAGGAAAAAATAGAGAATCCAAGAACTGGATTATGACTTGACATAGTACTTGAATTCACCCTTTTAATAAGCCTAAAATACCACATCAAGGGGAATTTCAAAGACTGCCTTTTTACAAAGTCTGTACAGAAGTCTCTTTTTCTCAGTCTCAAAAGCCTTCAAGGACAGAAAGGCTAAGACATGAACACTGTCTTGTCTGCAGAATTCCCATCAAAAATAGCATTTAAGAAGAGAGTTTATTATTCCAAGTTTTATGAGAGATTCAGATAGTTACTGGTTTAAGTTTCATTTAATTATTAAAGGACTTATTTAATCTTGAGTATTTGTTATTAAATCCTTTTAACAGAAGGAAAACCCATTTAAATACATTGATCATCAGTTTAATATTTGTGTACTGTGAAAAATGACTACACTTAATTGTTTATTACTATGTAATTATGATCTTTCAAGAAGACACATTGCTTTGTTAATCTTAAGGAATAGGCTGTATAGTTGACACCAGTTGTTACTTACAGGCCTAGAAGGTACTAGAAGATATTACCGAAGAAAATTCTATATGATACTCTTAAATCAAAATCAACACCTACCTCACCATCATCATGAAAGGAAAACAGAAAAGGCCATAGAAGCAAATATCTCATTCTCAAGTGTGACACAGCTTTAATTAGGGTAATTTTTCAAGAATGTTTGCTTACTGGGCTGTGGCTTTTGTAAGTCCCTGATTCTTCAAGTATTTAAAGTTAGTGTTACTAATTTCCTGTTGACAAGGCATCTCTACAATAAACGAGCGATCAATTCAGCAGTGTCTTCATACAGCTTTTTTCCTTTTTTCCCCCTCACAAGAAGGGGGAAGAGTTAAGTGCCCAAACTCACAGGAGCAGAAGCCGTTTTTTGTTATGGTTAAGGAGGAGCTGTTGAGGAAGTGGAGCTCACATTTTAATGCTAAACTTCATTGAAAACAGGAAGAAGGTCCTGGAATTCTGGACCTTTATTCTTTTTTAGGAACAGTTCTTGTGTCTGTTGAATTAAAAAAAAAATTTTTTTTTGGAGGGTGTTATTGGAATTGTCACACTGACCATGGCTTTTTTTTTGACCATAAGAAGTATGATAAAACTTTATTAAGTCCTTCTCCACTGAGCGGGCAGGAGATGTGGAACACGTATTATAGCAAAATACATGATGTCCATATAATATTGATATAGTCTGGGGTTTTTAGTTGTTTTTATTAAAATAATTGTTGGGGGGGGGGGTCAAGGGTTAACTACACAATTTTATCAGATAGTTTTAACTATAAAAATTGCATATTTTTATAAGCACAGTTATATAAGATTTATAATTATAACTATTATATAAAATAACTGTAAGTATATAGTTATAATTTTGTGTTTATTGCTTATGATTGGGCTTCTCTACTTAGGAAAAAAGGGTGGGATGGGGTGGAGAGAGAGAGAGCACACTTCTGACACTTTTTTTCTGGCTGTGGATGTTAAAACAAAAATCAAGGAATATTACTTTACATAAATGAAAACAATTCAATGTGGTGATTTTAAAACATGCTTGGATTTAAAAACATGGTCCCACTGAAGCATAATAAAATACCTAAATTAAAAAAAAAAAAGAATCAAATGTTCAACATTTCAGAGGTTTTTAGGCACAAAAGGAATAAGAACAGAAGAAGGTTCAGTGAGAAGTGCCAAAACTGAATAGTTTTTGCAAAAATTCTTGAATCTTCTTTAGAAGAATGTTTAGAAGAATTTTTTATCAACATGCCATCAAAAGGAGGACCAGTATCTACAATCAAGAATCTAACTAACTCATATTCAGGAATGGACATGTAAACAGAAAATTGTCTTGGCTGGATAGAATGTCAAGGACATGAAAAATTTCAATGTCATCTTGTTTTTCAGAATATACAAAAGATAATAATTTCTTTTTATTTTTTCTTGAATTAAATGAAGACCTCTGACACCAGTAATGAAGCACATGCATTTTAAGTAAGAGGCAAGTTTGCCTCTTAGGTATTTAAAATATTTAGGTCAATAATTTTCACTGTAATATTCTTAAGGAAGCAAACTATTCCTGTACTTGAATGTTGCATTTTATTACTTATGTGGAATTTAATTGAATCTGAATCCAGCATTCAGAACAACTTTTATTTAAAATAAGATTTTCAGCCATGTGTGAGGAAAAACATTAGTTCTGTTGGAATTATTTTTAGATATTTTTGTATACATGTAGCTGTAAAAGTGAAAAGTTTTATTGTTTTCTAAATGTAATTGTTTTGGTTTTGTAATTCCAAATGTGTTCCCCTCCTTTCCTCTCCTCTGCTCTCCTGTCCTCTCTTTTTTCTTGTATTTTGTCTTTTTTTCTCTGAATTATAGGTCCACATAAGTGCTTGACAGAGCTTTCACTTTATTTTGTAAAATTTATTTTTTACTGCTTGATAATAAAATGTCATCACTAGTGTTTAATAATATTAGTTTTACAACCCTTCCTCCACAAGAAAATGAAAAGCAATTTTTCTTTCTTTATTTTCCTAAATGACCTGTGTATTGCTTGTATGTTTACTGTAATTCTGATGTATACATCTTTTCTTAGTCATTTTCATCAAATAATGTCCCCAGACATACTGTGAGCTGCACCTTTATGGCAAATCTCAGACCTATATTCTTTGTTTTGTTCAGTCACTTAATATCAAAACGTATCATTAATTGTCTGTGAAGTGCATGGTAAATACCTCCATAAGTCACAGCTGATTTTGTTTTTACTATGCATAACAGTTAAAATAGATTGTCAGCTAAGTTGGTGGATCTTCAGGTGCTGCTTGAGTGACCATAAAGAGAGTTAAAAATGTCACAAGAAAAGGTGGTAAGGAAATGTATTGTTTAATATGAATCCTCAATATGAGACTCTCAAGTGAAAAGGTTACACATGCAGAAGGCCTATCTAAAGCCCCCAGGTGGACTGGCTAGAAGAATCTTACTTGAATGGTCTCTGGGGGCTTCTGGGGATTAAGTCCTCTCTTCCTCTTGCATAAGTTCTGGCAAAGGAGCTGACTCCAGTGGAGAATATCAAATGTGTTGGAGGTTACTTTCTGTTGCAAAGCAGCTGCATAAAAGGAGAGTTAATTCTCAGCTCCCCAGAAATCATCTATACTTAGTTGCAGGAGCATAAGCTTCATGTGGCCAAAGGCTAATGATAAAGTTAAGACATTTCCCAGGTGAAAAGTAAAGACCATGTGCCAATAAAACTGAAAAAGCGTGAAAAAAGCTGAGAGACTTTGAGAGAGAGACTTCTAGAACCATTTCTATATAAACTTCTTTTAGGAACTTGCATTAAAAGAAATAAGTGAAGCATTGTTTTGCCTCCATTGCTAGATTTAAGAGAAATGCACACTTTTTTTTTTTTCCACAAACAATTAAAAATGTTCATCTCTTTTTCAGTGTGATTTGACAGGCTACAGTGCCCAAGAATGTTACAAATCAGAAAATCACCAGTAGTGCTGAGTCTCACAGATGTGTCTTAGGATATAAATCAGTCTCCATATAGGAGAAAGAACTATCAGGACAATTATTTTCTCTAGCAGTGGAATAAGTATATAAATAAGATAAAAGCTCTGTAAAAAAATACAGTCCAACAATCAGGCAATTGATTATTAAAGTACTACAGAGAATGTGGAATTTGGAAAATTGAAAAACTAACTGGATCCCATAAACTCCCATATAAATGACTTTAAATCATATGGCTATCTTTAAGATTAGTAGAAGATACTTATTCATGGTGGGTTAAAATAATATATATATGTGTATGTGTGTGTATATAAGTATATAGATAGTATTTCTGAAGTGATAAGCAGCTGAAACTCATAGTATGAGTTAATTATGTTGATTCTCAAGAACCCAAGGAAGGCACGTGAATGAATGGGAATGTGAGGAATACAGAAGTCAACTGGCCTGATGGATAGGAAGGAGGCAATAGATGTGATTTATCTTTCATTTAGGAGCATTTCCTATATATGGCATTCTCAGAAGCTGACGTAAACTAAATTAAATTACTATAAAGTAGGTTATGATGTTGGATACTATATATTGCTATATATCACTGAAGTGATACAGGAAGAAAAAGATGTTGGTTCATATTCTGTAAGTCTGGATAATGTCTTTTATGTGGTACATAAAAAGGAGCTGTGGCTCAAATTTCATGCCTACGTTTTCTTTGAGGTCCCTAAGATGCAAGCCTGAATCACATGTGAAGAAATCATGACTAGTTTCTTTTATAATTACGGAGAAAAACAAGTATTTCTGAAGTATGGTTCATCTTACCTCAGGACTTGCTGAAAAGTTGGGAGTTGGGATAGCAGTGTCACATTTATGATGGAAAGATTTGAAAATCTAAAGTTCAGTTGATATAAGATTTTGTTTATGATAAAAGAAATCAAATACCCCGAACACATTGCACAGATGATTGACAGATTAGAGCAAAGCTGCAGTTAGTAACTATGAACCCACTATGGCGCAAAAGTTTCTCAGAATGATTGGACTATTCATTCCTCATAACCAGGGAAAAAGATCTTTTTACGAGGCAATAGTCATAGTAATTTGCAGTGTTCACAAGAACATGACAATGACCATGGTACAGTGTAACAGCATTTGTTTTGTATGATCATAAGAAATAAATCACCATGTAAGAAAATACTTCCAAAGATGTTCCAAGAGCTTGTCCAGTGCAAGACAGAAGCTCTACTTCCAATGTACCAACACCTCCAAGAAGAATAAAGCAAAATTAAGCTGACAGTAGCAACAAACTTATTTCCTTTTCTATCAGACATAAGATTTTATTAGTGCATGTGCAGAGTACAGAAAGAAGCACAACTGGGGTCATAAACCCTTTGGTTCAGTTCTCATGGAACCTCTTGCAAAGCCCCATGTCAGATGATAGTGTTTGCTCCTTTAATGCAGAACGGTCACAGACGTTGCTGAGAAGATAAACGTGCAATGCAATATTGTAATCAAGAGCTGCAGAATCAGTCACGGAAACCAACAAACACTATCCAGTGTGTGAATGCATGTTTGGTTATGCTCTGAGCTAGGAAAACATATCATCTAGCCAAGTGAATTACTGTTTTCCTGTTCTTGCCCTAGACAGGAGAGACTATCAATGACTACATCAAAAGAACAGGCAACTGGTATAGAGGGGCGAAAAAGGGGCATTACCTGGGTCTCATCTGTTCGTTCCAGGAAGCATGCTAATAGGTTAGGCTACTACTGTAAAACACAAACATGTAGAAGTAGTAGTACCACTAGGGTACTAGGGAATAAATCAGGGAAATCTATCTCCAAACCCAAGAAATGTTCTGAAGCAAAGAATATTAAATTCAATAAAGGCAAATGTAAAGTACTACATTTGCTTGCTAGTGCATATGTGAACCAGGGAATATCTGGGCAGGTCAAAGGATTACAGATCACCTGGAATCAAAGTCCAGTGCAACCTTCATAGACGTCAACAACATGATGCCACTTCAGGTAAATGCCACTCTGAAATGGATTAACACAGCACTTTGTATTTAGCCAGATCCTGCTCTGACCTGGCAATAGCCTAAGCTTGGGCTATACCCTCATCACATTCAACTCTAGGGAATCTTACTGTAGAGGGCACCTAGCTCATCCAGGTGCTTTTGAATGTCCTTCTACATGCAATGAAGACCATGGGCAATTTTGAAAACTGCCAGTGGAGGCACAGGATTGTTTTTTGCTGACTGATTGAAGAAGTATTCATCCTTAAAGTGTGCATACCATGAAGTTACACATGTTATTAGTTCGATGCTTGCTGCAGGAGCATGCACGGAGTCACACACCCATCTCAGCTGAATGCCAGGGCAGTGACAGCCATCCTGGAGAGCAGTCTCCTGATGTGCAACCTCACCCCATGCTTCTTTTGCTTCAGGTGTCATTGACTGATTGTACCCTGGGTAGAGCAAAGGAGAAGAAGCCAGAGAGTCATAGTTTCCATCATATAAGCCCAAAGCTTCCTTGAGATGCCATATCTTAAGGAAGATGGTGCCTGTGGACTGAGCTGTTTGCCTGTCCAGATGAGGATACAGCAAGGTTGGATTAGGAGTTCACTGAGGTCACTAGACCAGACACAGAAAAGAGACATGGCCAAATAGGAACATTTTATATTCAACAGGGAAGGTAATTATTAAAATTATTCTAATAAGTTTAACACTGATGAGGCCTCAGAAGGTTTATTATGCTGAGCTGTACTCACCAAAAATTTAGGTAAATTGTAGGAATACTGGAACAAAACTGAAGAGCAAAATAATGATGGGGGGTTTCAGAAGAATAACCTGTGAAGAAAGGCTGAAAGCACTGCTTTGTTTGGTCTAGAAAAGAAGAGAAGACTATGGGGAGACATTAAAATAGTCTTCAAATATGTAAAAGATTATTAGAAAGACAATTCGTGATCTCCACTTTACCCAAGGACAGAACAAATCATAATTGACTTAATTTGCAGCAAGGGAGATTTAAATTAGTTATTATCAAAAAATATTTCTTAAACTGTGTGGATAGTTAAATGCTGGAACACGTAACCCAGGGAGATAATGGAATTTCTTTTGTTGTACCTTTTTTATGAACATGTTTAAGAAACATCTGTCTGCTGCTCCCAGTTTTATGAATAGGGATCATTGCTGCATCCCTAAAAATTAGATTATTTTCTTTCTTGAAAATCTATACCTAGATGAATGGCTTGAGATATTATTTTAGCTGTGGGTTTGTTGTTTTTTTTTTTTCCTATGAGGAAGGGAAATGAAATATTGTAAAAAAGACAGTAATACTAAGATCAGAAAGTAGATCATGGGAACAGTGAGACTAAACCTCTAACAGGGGTTTTGGACAGCACATGCTGTGATTGGGTGGTTTCAATTGATCTTTAAAGGGTTCTTGGCCTCTACTATAAGAGCATTTTTTAAGAAGAAAGTGACACTTCTATGTCTGGAGTTGCATGACTTCGGTTATACCAAAGATGAACTTTTGTGTTATTTTTTTGTAGTTTGTCAAGTGAGTCTGTAAGATTTTTCTTTCTCACTGATATTATCACATGTAATAATTTCTTGTTGTGTTTTGGTTTTTTTTGTTTTTTAATTGAGAACCTTTGAGGTTTTGTTACATTATTCTCTAAAATATTTATTAATAATGAGCCAGAAATGACAGTCAGTCTCCAAAAAACTCCAAGGAGAGGTACTGATATAACTGAATTCAAAAAGCATTGCTCGTATACATGATAATTTACTGGAGCGAAAAAAAGATGTGTTTGTATCAATTAGGCTTATCAATCCAGATGTGGTATGCAAGATAAACACACCTTTGTGCTATCTTGGCACAAAGCAATAATTCATCGATTGTGTTAATTATTGGTATGCTGCACAACATTTCTCTTGGTCAGATAACCAGCTAAGCTATGCAAAATCTCCCCAAGTATTCCAGGTCAGGCAACAGGTTCAAGCTACTCTTGTTGTGATAAAATTTTCTAGCTGTAAAAGTGGTGAAGACTCTGTGAGAAAAGTTTGAGAGCTCATACGCAGCCTTATAGGGAAAGTAGTGCAGCTCCTCACAGAGCTTGAGCTCATCCTTGGCTTCCTGATGATGCAAACTGCTTGAGCAAGGGCAGGACAGAGAAGTGGCTTTGGAAAGGGGGAGAATTTGGTGCAATGGGGCAGCTTTATATGCCCCAAAAGTATAACCTGTGGGAGGACAAGGGTAAAAGATGTACAATGTCCAAGCCCACTTTATCTTTCCTGGATTCTGTGAAACAGAATGGGCAGAAATGGATTGTCCTATTGTCTGCCCTGTATTCGGGACAGTACAGCGTTTTAGATATATTTGGGTGAACTCTCTTAAAAATACCAGTGTTTTTTACAAAGAAATTCAACATTTTCAACCTTTGTTGTTGTTGTTAAAAATGTTACACTGTTTGAAAAGGGTTTTTTTTATACAATGTCTTCTGTTCACTGTTTTATGTTTTTCTTTTTCCTTTTTCTTTCTTTCCCTCTCTTCTTTACTGTTTGGTTGCTGGGTGCTTTGCTTTGTTGTTCCATACCCCACTGTCTGTTTGAAGTGAACTGTGTCAGTGATTGGGTACTGGAATACAATATATATTCATCTTGCTCGTATGGAGGTTGCTAAATGCCGTGCAAACAACATTATGGAAAACATATGTGTAAATCTGTTGTGTATACAGCAAACACTCTTATGTATAACACATACTGCATGAGTATCTCAATCAAATTCTTTCAGTGTAGAAACCTACCAAAACAATAGCTTTTACACTGAGCAGAGAGAATAAGGGATTAAAAAGAAACAAAGAAAACATGACAAAAAAATCATTGAAAAACAAGATGGTTTAAGGGCCAGATTTAACAAGTCTGATAAGATCTGGAGTTCTCTTGTCTGTTTGTTTTCTCCTCTCAGTGGATGCTGTCCATTGAACGTTGTTTATCTTGGTTGAAGAAAATCTTATATCCTTTGCCACAAAGAGATTTATTTCAAGGAGCTTGGAAGTTCTTGTTTTCTCTCTAGACCAGCTGGCTTAGTACAAATCTTGCCTTATAACCCTTATAACCTACAACAGTGTTTCTACTGTGTAAATGCCGATCGCATATCAAAATTCCTATTCTGATATACATTCTGTTATACAATTTTTTTCAGGAAGCTATTTTGCTAAATCAGGCTGTAAAATAAGTTGTCCGGAAAAGACCTTCTTAAACAAATTCAATTTGTTGGTTTTGATCTTGTCCAGTAAACTTAAAAATAGCTAGAGTTATATAAATCCAGGAGAGTTTGACTTTTTTAAAGTATCACCACACAAGGTAAAATTTTATCTTTTCCCAAAAATTTGATACGCTATAAATAAGGAAAAATATGTGCTTTATTTAATGAAATAAATGTCAAAATTTTTTCTAAGTTTAAGGTAAGCATAATGGTTGCTATTTTCAAAAGAGGAGTCTGAAAATTGACTACCTAATCTCAAAACCTAAACAAGGAAGAGAGTAAAAACTTGTTCTTTACAAATTTTCAGAACTCTTACTGGTGTGATGTTCATTTGTCCCAGCAGTATCTCTGTGGCTGGTAAAGGCACTAACAGTCCTGCTGACATGAATTAGAGAGAGCTGAGGCTCCATCCAGTTGATACCAAGGCAATAATTTTCAGCCTTCAACTTTGAAGGATTCAAAATTAATCCCAGGTAAAAAATACATTCTTCTGTTTTCAAATCATTCAAAACTGACCATTCAAATGAAATTAAAATTATTAATTTTAAATTTCTTTAAAGCCAAGTTTTATTATTTCCTTTCTTCCTCTGGTAAGATCATTACTCTTAATTCAGAAATGTTTTATGAGTGTAAATTTGTGTTTGTAGATTTCTGACTGCTGTGAAGTATTGGAAAAAAGTTGGACTGTATTATCATCTCAGAAAGTTATGTATAAAAGACTGTCTTCATACAACAGCTTCACACATGTAGCTCCTATTAACACCTGGGAAATATAGTTCATATAACCCAGGTGGGATATATATATATATATATATATGGAGCAAAATGAGAATGCACTGCATCACACCACTTGATAAGGCAAGTCAATCCCACATACTCTCCATTCAACAGATAAGAAGAAAACAAAACCTAACTACAAGAAGTTGGTGACATTTTTATACCAATCTGCTACAGATGGACATTTATTAAAAAAAAGAAGAAAACTATTGCTGTTAGAGTGTATCTTTGTTTAGCTTGGTGTCTCATATTCAGAAGTGTCATGGACAAAATTAATCTCTAACAAGGGTGCTTGCCAAATGTTCAGATTACATCTGAAGCTTTAATGAAGGTTTATCAGTTTGAAAGTGCTCTGCTTGTGTGGTCTTGTAATGGTAATTATATTTCTCTTCCAAGTCAGACAATGGAAAAGAAAAAGAAACCAAAATAGTTTCCAGGGAAAAAGACTTCAGATTCTCACACAAAGGAATCATGACTTATGTTAGAACTATCTACACCATGCACAAAATACTGATACTACTAATCTGCCCTAAAGTTTCATCCTGAATTCTTAAGCTTTCCTCAAAAATCGAAGAAATAACTTAGTGAATTCAAATCCTGCTAGACATTGTTGAGAAAAAGATGTGCTGGAAAAGCTACTTACCTCACCAAATTTATCACTTGAGTGGAAAAAACTGCACCTTGGCTTTCAGTGTTTTCTATGGATGTTTTAAATGTGCATGGATTGATGTTGGCATACAAGAACACGTAGCTACCTCTCAGGACAAGGTGCAAGCAAACACCATTACCTGTTTTCCATCTGTGCCCTAGTCCCACTGGAAGAAAACCCAACACAAGAGAAAATCCAAGCAGCTGAACACAGATGGAGCCACAGTCACTTCCAACAGATCCCTTAGTTTCAATTACTGGTCTAATAAATACCTCTACAATCTTTTTGTTCTTTCAACAGACATCCATTATTCCTTTTTTCTTTGACTCCTTTTCCTTTTCTCAGTTTCCAACGTTAGTGAAATCCAGAATTGGTATCAAAAGCTGTTGCCTGTAAGGGTGAAGAAGAAATCTGCCATTAAATGTTAAACTATGCAAGAGCATAACAAAACAGGTGTAATGGAGCAGGGACTGGTGATTGTGTGTTGAAGGCATTTTGCTAGGGTTCTGGATACATGACAATGACATAGGTTGCCTTTAGGCAACAAGGTTGTAAGTAGTACAACAGTAGGTTGGAGAGTATTGGGACATTTTGGCCGAAGACTCAAAGCTCACTAGACACATCACTTCCTCTAGGGATAGAGGGGAAATAAATATAGTTTATTTAGTCCCTTAAGACTGGTGTCTTGAGGGACCAAGAATTTACATCCATCTAGAAGGGAGTGGTAGAAGAAATGGATAGACAGCAAAAACATAAATGCAAGGAGAAATTAAGTCAGAAATAAAAAACAGTTAATAGGAGAGACGTCAAAGAAGAATAATACCCAGGAGAAGTGCTAACAGTAAATAATAGATAAAGAACCTGCTCTGGACCAACTCTGATAACACGTTGCTGTGTGCAAAAATCAATGGACCAGAATATACTACTGGTGCAGAAAATGCTGGTAGAAGGAGAATAAAAGGGAAAATTATCAGAAGTTTAATCTGGACAGAGAGATGATACCAAGGAGAGGACACTTCTGGTCTTTTCACTCTGCTATAAGGAATAAACTTAGGAAAAAAAGGATGAGAGGGCCTTCAATGGAAAAAGCAGAAGCTTACAGTCACCTCTGAGACAGGAAGAACTTCCTCTGGGAAGGTGAGCTAAAAGTTATGGTGGGAGCCATTCTTGAAGTTGACTCTAAATATTAGCAATGTGTGCCAAGAGAAGCAACACTGAGGGAGACAGAGGATGAGGAAAGCAGCACAGATTAAAATATAATAAGGCAAGTAGTAGTGACAGCTTGCAGTCTACTGCAAATTTTTTCCTGGGTAAAACCCGGAAACATGATTTGCTCTTGTAATCAGACATGCAACAGCAGGAACAACCCACAAAGTTAACAATGGACTCAATTTCATTTAGTCTATAATGGGAAACAATAATTATTATAAGCATCCTTGGTCTTCACTTTTGTCCATTTATCCAAACACTTGCGTATGTAAAAAGCTAGGTGTCACGGGGATGTGCTTGCTGCCCTAGTTCAATCTATTCCTGCCTGGCATTTTATCAAACTGGTAAGTTTATAAAGCAAGGACATGTGCCTACACCTCAGGAAGGGTAAAATTCCTCTGACCCACACGGTTCTCATCTTAAAATATGTAATCTATTATACAATAATAAAGTACTGTTTTTAGAAATGGAACTGATTAAATATGTGACACGTTCAAAAATTCCTCTTACGGAGAAAAGCTATTGCAATAAAAAGTTCTGCTGCAACTCACTGTTTTCAGAAACTAGTCAGATAGTCCAAGAATGAACAAATGAACAAATTTATGAAAATCAAACTCTCTTCACAAACAATTGGGAAACAGAAAAAAAAAATTTGAAAGTTTCCTAAATAGATTGTTTGTAATGAATAGTTGAAGCCAGCTCTATTCACAACCGATGATAATCTCTTCATTAAAGCCTACTTAATTTCTTTTTATTTTACCAAAATTTGAAATATAATGCTGAAAAGGCAGTTTGGCACTTCCAGTATCGGAATAACAGTTTTATTACATTTTAACTTGTTGAAACAATTAGAAAACAATAATGTTACAGAAGTGACAAAAGGGGGACAATTACTAGAAGATACAAGTCACCTCACAAAATCTGTGGATTTAGTTCATCCCTATATTGCCAAGAAATTATTTTAATCAAGGTAATTTGTTAAAATAATTATATATTATAAAATATATGTAAATGGAAAATTATCTTTTCTTACTAAACCTTGCTACATTATTTTCAGATTCAAGCTCTTTCTCTTCTCTTTTATTCTATTTTAATTTTGTTAAATTTAATTGTGACTGTGAGTTTTAATTCTAAGAATATCTCTCTTAAAGAGAGAAAGTCCTTTGAAGGAAATTATTCAACATGTAACATTCCAGTCAGACATATTACCCCTTCTGACAACTGACGGCTTTGTAATATACTGCATTAGTATGCTAATTATTCCCAATAACAATATTAAATAAACTCCGTGATATTGTCTTAATTATAATGCATTTTGTAAAAGATGTAAAAGATGACAGCTGCATGGATATCATATTTAGGACCATACTATTGACAGAGATCTTCCAGATCATCAGCTCTGCTCCCTTGATACTGCAGGCTAGCACACCATGAGTGATGTACCTCTCCCATATAGTGCTTCAGCCTTGCCCATTGCTCCCACTGGAAGATCCACGTCTTATTTCTCTGATGGCAAAAAAGGATTCTGATGAGCCATCAGAAAATGGTATTCAGCTGTCTGAAGTTGAGAAGCAGCTGGGCTGGTTGCCTGTGCTCCTGCGCAGGTTGGAGGTGAGAGGAAGACACATCCAGGTGGATAGGAGAGGTGGGGTGGGATTTGCTTTCCTCTGGCTTGCTCTCTTGACTTCAGTGGGAGCCAAGAAGGATGACTTGAAGACTTACTATGAAATAACTTAAGTTAATGCAAATAAACTGCGCTAGCAAAGACTAGATATTTGCCACGTGGACTTCTCATCCAGTTCTATATGTTTTATGATTTCTACAGCAATATCATCATCAGAGCCAATGAAAAAATCTGGATATTTGAGGGGAAAATGTCACTGTGAATTTTGTTTTACACAAACTTGTAGATCCAAATTTGGAGAGTCTGAACAGTCCTGCGTGCCTTGTTTGGGCTAGCAGGGCACTTGATAGTTCCCACCTTCCATATATTTGGTATTTCAAATGTCTTTTTTCTTAAGGTTGCAGAAACATCATGGTTAAACAATTCTGAATGGTTTTGTGAGATTAAATATTTTAAATTGATTATGCAAACATAGTTGTTAATCAGTGAATAAGAGTGTATTTAACATATTTTAAAAAGATTATTACCTAAATAAATGTATGTTCCATTGTAAATTCTCTTAGATATTCTGTTTCATCCCATGCATGATATTTCAAAAAAAAACCAACACCCAAAAAGCGACATAAGTGGTAGCTGTATAAAATAGCTACAGGTCTGAATCCTCTGGTGGCTATTATAAACTATTTAAAGATAAATAATATAGATGAATCTGCAGTGCTATCTCAAGTGTCTATCTTTTGGAAATGCTCCCAACATATGAGAGATATAGCTCTTAGATTATCTGACATGCCTTGCTCTAAAACACACAAAATTTTCTATAATCAATTAACTCCCAATAAGTTTTCTGAAAATGATGTCATTATTTGGAGTATAGTAATAAAGTCAGAAAGCAAACAGCTGTCATAGTTTGGAAAATATAGATGTCTGAATGAACCTACTGCATTGCACAAGAGGTCTGGTAGTCACAGATTCATCTGGTTCTTTTAATACTGAGTTTTGTTATTGCTTGTTGCCCAGTACTTCCACACATTTTGACTGTGTGCTGGCTATAATTATTCACTCACCAGTATTACCTTTTCAGAAAAAGACTTGAACATACCTTCAAGGAAAATAATACTATCAGAGATATTTATGATAGAATTGGGAACTACATTTGGGCTAAAGAGAGAAAAATACATATGTAAAGCAAAACGAGGGCTGCATGAAAGCTGTTATGAAAGTGGCAAACTGTGAATCTGAATGCTATCCACATATTGTAAGTACTACTAGTAGCACCTTTCAGACAACACCTGTTTCGCACATCAGTTATTCTGTACATAGAGGCTGCTTATGCAAGACTGGCTGAAGTTAAAAAGCAAAGAGATAATAAAGATCCCTAAAATCCGTATGTAGACTCTAATTTTAGCTTAGCATTTTCATGAAGAAAATTAGCATTCAACAGAAGGAAGATAAGGAAAGTTATGAAGTGGGCAGTGTAATGTTCCTCAGACTGAAGTTAAAGTACTTTACATCTTTATCTCCTACTTTTCAGAAGTTTTTACATAGCTAAGCTTTTACTCCCGGCAGAAAGCGAGAATGCCATTGATACACAAGACAGCAGCTTTTCAGACAGAAAGGACAAATGATCTGTGGACTTGCACAGTAGAAATAAAAAGAACAAATAGTACAAAGTGGAAAATCATGCCCTGAAAGAGTCATTGCCATAACTTTAGCTGCCTAAAGGTGAGGAGACTGATCAAATTATTCATCCATCCCTTCCTCTTTTTTACAGCAAACGGAGAGAAAAACAAAATTCATCCTTCTTATTTGAGACACCTCATTTAGAGCAGAGTGTATTAATTTTCCCATAAAATACAGAGGGACTACAAGCTGATCAATTTAGACTTGATGCGATAATTTTAATGTACATACATGAAATTAATACCTTCACAAGAGCAAATGTCCCATTTCACTTACTTAGTAAAGCCAATCAGTCAAATGACAGCTATTGTTTCAAGAGTTCAGAGGGCATATTAAAAACAAAATATCCACTCAGTAGATAATCAAATCAAGTATGCCTTCAATTAGTTACCTTCAAATACATCGGGGTCTCTTCCTAACTAACTTATTAATGGGGTGGAAATTTGGGCCAGATTTGCCTGAATGGTTGGGTCAGACATTAAAATGCACTTGCACTGAACTTTAAAACTATGTTCCTTAGCTGATAATAATTAATCCATACCCTAGTAAAAATGGATATTGTTTCTAGTCTACTGTCGTAATATCTAAAATAATAGCACATCATTTATTTTTTAATTTGTCCATTTTAAATATTTGAATAATAAATACTTCAAACTCTACCAAATCCCTGATTAAGTTCAAGTCCAGAAGAAATCTTTTTCAAAGTCATACAATATTATCAAATGATTTAAGCAGTGGACAGTGGTACCAATTGCATTACAGATCTGTGCTACAAGATTGTTTTGGAGATTATTCTAGAAAGAATAAAAATTTATATATTCTTCATAAAAGTTGTATTGTGCTCAGGGCTCATTAATCTTCACTGTATAAAATGTGGAGACAAATTCTGATAAAATCAAATGCCTGGATCCTCATTACTTAGAGTCTGATAACTCAGGAATATTTTCCCTAAGGGACTTTGCATCATTTTAACTTTTGTGTGCATGTGTGTTCTCAGTAATAACTGGTGTAAATACATTCCATCAAGTAGTCTATTCAGTTCCCTTTCATGAAATTTCAGGGAGCAAAGACAGATCAAAGCCTCAAAATCTTTTGTAGAAAACTGTTCATGGAACAATTGCTGAAGAGAAAAGTATAAGGGGTTTGTGGGGAGGCTTGCATGACCCACGTTTGGGGTGGCCCCGGTAACCCCAGCTGTTAGGGCAGGACTGTGAGTGAGCTTGGGGCGTGTGTGCGTTGTGGTGACAGCGGCAGAAACAGAAATACCGAGGGAGCCAGCCTG
>NW_010532658.1:0-1081 GCF_000687285.1 Phaethon lepturus | reverse complement strand
CAAATGATGATAACAATCAATGTTTGCAACAAGTTAGTAATCCATCCAGTAACTACCCATCCTATTTTACCAAAGGTATTTCCCAACCAAGTGGACTTTATTTGGTCCTGCAGCTCATGTGTAACTTCAGCTATCTTCTTCATCTTCTGGAGGTTTTCCCAAAGAGGTAGTGACACATTAGGAATTGTAACACAGCATTCTTCTTGTTCATGGCTCAGTAACTACCCATCCTATTTTACCAAAGGTATTTCCCAACCAAGTGGACTTTATTTGGTCCTGCAGCTCATGTGTAACTTCAGCTATCTTCTTCATCTTCTGGAGGTTTTCCCAAAGAGGTAGTGACACATTAGGAATTGTAACACAGCATTCTTCTTGTTCAGGGCTCGCCTTTAAGTATCCACATCCCCCTTGTTCTTTGAGTAATATCATATCTAGCATGAGTCGGTTTTGAAGTGCGACTTTCGAGACTCCTTGCACTTGGGTATTGAGCAATTCAAAATTGTCCTTAGTAAGGCTTGCTAATGTTTCTACCTGTGCAGTTAAATTGGACAACATAATCCTAGTTCTAAGGTGACCTATTCCTAAGACAAAGAATCCTTCAGCCCATACTGCTAATTTCTGGGATACAGTCCAATCGGTAACATCCATACTTTGTTTGGTACAGGGATGCCACAGTCCTTGAGAAATAAATTTTTCAGAGTAATAAGAAGGACATAATGATGGTACTCCCAAAGTACATTGCAGGCCAGGATGAACAGGGTTTAACATATCTGTAATAGTCCCATCTGAGCATATCCAAGTTAACTGACGTGGAGAATATATATAGGTGAGTCATCGCAATTGCCCATGGTTCGAGGGATCTGACAGGAGCATTTCTCAGGATATTTTAAGTCTTTATAGCTTATGCTGGTATTACACACCATTGCTGGAGGACATCGCTTTGTGTAATTTTCACACAAGCAGGCAACACTAATTAAATGCCGTAATGAAGGGATTAACCACCTTAATTAAACCAACTGTTTTCTAGATTTCCACTGATGGTACAATTTAGGTACAATTTATAATATTTGTGCAATTCCAC
>NW_010532657.1:9478-41100 GCF_000687285.1 Phaethon lepturus | reverse complement strand
CCTTGTTGAACCTCATGAGGTTCACACGAGCATATTCCTCAAGCTTGTCCAGGTCCCTGTGGATGGCATCCCATCCCTCAGGCATGTCAACTGCAACCCTCAGCTTGGTGTCATCTGCAAACTTGCTGAGGGTGCACTCGATTCCACTGTCTGTGTCATTGAGGAAGGTATTAAAGAGCACTGGTCCCAGTATGGACCCTTGAGGGATACCGCTCATCATTCATCCCCATCTGGACGTTGACCTGTTGACCACTACCCTCGGGATGCAACCATCCCACCAATTCCTCATCCAACATACAGTCCACCCATCAAATCCACATCTCTCCAATTTAGAGAAGGATGTTGTGGGGGACCATATCAAAGGCCTTACAGAAGTCCAGACAGATGACATTGGTAGCTCTTCCCTTGTCCACTGATGTGGTCACTGCACCAGAGAAGGCTGCTAGGTTGGTCAAGCATGACTTGCCCGTGGTGAAGCCATGCTGGCTGTCTCAAACTACCTCCCAGTCCTCCATGTGCCTTAGTATAGCTTCTAGGAGGATCTGTTCCATCATCTTCCCAGGCACAGAGGTGAGGCTGACATGAACTTCAAAACAGTTTTTGCTTTGTAACTTTGTGGCTACTTTGAGGTCAGTGTAATGGTATCTGCCTGGGATACGACATACTGCAGTACAATCTAAGCCAGTGGTTTCCTCAGTCAACCCCATGCTCTACTTGTACTTGCTAGAATCTCAACACCATCATTTCATTTTGATGAGTTCTGCATACATGACTTTAAATGTAAACAGCTACTGGTTAGTTTTGGCGTCCTCAGTTTTTGTAAAATATTCAGTAAGTCCTTTGATAAACTCTAAATATGGCATGGTCTGAAGAATGTTCATCCTCCCAAAATTTTCTGTTGGGAAGAGACACACATCGTGAAGACAGAGGAATGCTCAAAAAAAGGGAGCATCCCAGTCCCATCTTGAGACATTCTGGCCTATTTAAAATATACTCTTTTTACTTACCTCTCTTTTAATATAAACGTTTCTTCACTAAGTGTTCACCAGGTGGGAAGCCAGGAATGCAGGAGAGTGATGACGCTGTAATAGGTGCGGTAAAGGAAAGCAGGGAGTGAATAGGAAGAGAGGGGTGAGGCTCATATTGAATCTGGGGAAAAACCCCTTAAATTGTAGGTTATTCACCTTCAGTCCCTCAGAAAACATTACTGAGTATTGATTACTTGTATTGTGCTGCTGCCTGCAGGCGCCAAGGGCTGCTTTCAAGGAAGAAAGGGCAGAGTTTACATGCTACAGGGGAACAGAGTGGTCAACTTGCAGCAGCAAGGGAAAGTGCAGAGCTGGGTCCAGAGGAACATGAAGGCAGCTCCAGGAGGTTCACATAGAAGAAAAACAGGTCTTTATTGAGGAGACCGTTTTCTAAAACTTCACTGGTGGCAAATTGAATCCTTTTTTAAATAAATTAAAAATATTTTAGGTATCTTTAAAACATATTTGTATTTGAAATAAATACACATATATAAATAATTATTTTAAACATTCTTACTGAAAAAGTCAAAGTACGATTCTTAAATATTTTTAAAGCATTTTTCAACAACTTTTTCATTAAATTCTTTTAGTCAAATGAACATCTGACACAGGAAAACTTTGTCATATTTCTTATGACCAATTCTGTCCTAATTTGAAAATTTCAGGCCTAAAAAGGCAATCCAATTTTAATACATTCTCAAGACACTGCAGCTCCTCCTTCAGAGGATTTAAGAACCCAACTTAAGTCACTGATAAGTCCATTTTTCAAGAAGTGGGTATCCAGATCTTTACCATAATAGGATCACTGGGGATTCCTCTACAGTAGAGAAATTATGGAGTGATATACAATTTTGTTTCAGACCTTCCCCATAGCCATTTGTTGAGGCAAGGAGGGAATGAGAGCAGGTGGGGAGCAAGGGGTAGGGTTCTTTTCTATTCAAAATATGATACCCCGATATAAGCTTTCATATGTAGCCCAAAAAGCCAAAAGCCTTCTAACAGAGGCAGGAGGCTGCTTGTGTAGCACTTTGAAATAATTTTTTTAAGAGCTGGGAAGGTCACTTGCTGCTCCTCCTCTTTAGGTGCATGAAAGGATTGTTAGAGCAAATATTTCTCTCAGTCTGTAATTGTGGGCCTTTAATCCTCTGTCAGAAATGGTACAACTTTGTAGCAAAATTACTGCCACCATCACTGTCTCAGTATGGATAATTTCCACAAGGATTGATTGTTTTCATGGTGTAATAAAAAAAAATATATTATTACTATGTCCTCTAACTTTGCCTGAAATTAGGTGTCTTGCAGAATGTTTCAGTGAAGAGAAGATAATTACAGAATTTGGGTACTTTTTTGTTACAGTCCTGCCTAATTGTAAAGAATATTAACTTCCATATACCTACCTCATGTGGGAAGTCAGATGACGTTAAGAACATGACTTTTTCTAACAATACAGCCTGGGTATGCATGAATTAGCCACCAAATTAAAATAATTTTTGAGATTTAGAAGGATGCTGAAAAGATTTCAATACTTAATTTATTTGAAAATGAATATTTAATTTCAATCAATAAATATTGGTCTATAGTATTTACAGTACAACATGCAGTGTTTTCAATACAATCGATCTTATTGGTGTATACGTTTGAAAGACCTGTGTTCTCAGGTATGCTAGGATGGATTTTTTAGCTTAGAATGTGGTAAAGCGTATATTCTCTAAGCACTATTATCTACTTGAATATTGCATGTTATGAGCTGGGAAGATGATGGAACAGATCCTCCTAGAAGCTATACTAAGGCACATGGAGGACAGGGAGGTAGTTTGAGACAGCCAGCATGGCTTCACAACGGGTGAACCTTCACCACCTTCACCAAGGCTTCACCATGGCTTGACCAACCTAGCAGCCTTCCCCGGTGGGTGGAGTGACCACATCAGTGGACAAGGGAAGAGCTACCAATGTCATCTGTCTGGACTTCTATAAGGCCTTTGATATGGTCCCCCACAACATCCTTCTCTAAATTGGAGAGATGTGGATTTGATGGGTGGACTGTTTGTTGGATGTTGGTGGGATGGTTGCATCCAGAGGGTAGTGGTCAACAGGTCAACGTCCAGATGGAGACGAATGATGAGCGGTATCCCTCAAGGATCCATACTGGGACCAGTGCTCTTTAATACCTTCCTCAATGACACAGACAGTGGAATTGAGTGCACCCTCAGCAAGTTTGCAGATGACACCAAGCTGAGGGGTGCAGTTGACATGCCTGAGGGATGGGATGCCATCCACAGGGACCTGGACAAGCTTGAGGAATGGGCTCGTGTGAACCTCATGAGGTTCAACAAGGCCAAGTGCAGGGTCCTGCACCTGGGTGAGCAGACCCGCCGAGAAGGCCTTGGGGGTGCTGGTGGATGAAAAGCTGGACGTGAGCCGGCAATGTGTGCTCGCAGCACAGAAGGCCAACTTTATCCTGGGCTGCATCCAAAGCAGCGTGGCCAGCAGGTCGAGGGAGGGGATTCTGCCCCTCTACTCTGCTCTGGTGAGACCCCACCTGGAGTCCTGCGTCCGGCTCTGGAGCCCTCAGCACAGGAAAGACATGGACCTGTTGGAGCAGGTCCAGAGGAGGGCCACCAAAATGATCAGAGGGATGGAGCACCTCTCCTGTGAGGACAGGCTGAGAGAGTTGGGGTTGTTCAGTCTGGAGAACAGAAGGCTCTGGGGAGACCTTCTTGCAGCCTGCCCGTACTTAAAGGGGGCTTATCAGAAAGATGGGGACAGACTTTTGAGCAGGGTCTGTTGTGACAAGGGAAGGTATAATGGTTTTAAAGTAAAATAGGGTAGATTTCAACTAGATCTAAGGAAGAAATTTTTCCCAGTGAGGGTGGTGAAACCCTGGCACAGGTTGCCCAGAGAGGTGTTGGATGCCCCACCCCTGGAAACATTCCAGGTCAAGTTGGACCTCTGAGTTGGAATTCTGAGCAACCTGATCTAGTTGAAGATGTTCGTGCTCATTGCAGGAGGGTTGGACTAGGTGACCTTTAAAGGTCCCTTTCAACCCAAAGTTTCTATGATTCTATGATTCTACATTATGGTCCAGTCATTCTCTGGTGTTGAAGTTCTTTTGAACATTTGGCTTCTAGTCCTCTGCAATGGGAGCTTCAACGTGAAGTAGCAGCTGTCAAATGATCAGTCTTAAAAAATTCTACTTCTCTAAAGTTTTTCAGAAACATACCTTTTAAAATACATATCTTACAGGCAGCACAAAAACATTGTAGTGAATGCTAACATGTTTGTAAACACAATGAAAATAGTATTCCCTACCGAGCAGTATAAGATCATTTAAATAAAATATCTGCCTTTGGACATCAGACCCCGCTGGTGAACCCAATAGGATTTGTGCTTCATTTTCCTGTTGGAAAATACAGCATATATGAACATGTTTTATAAGAACTGATAAAAAGAGAAATCTCTAATACACAACATCTGTACAGATTTCTCCTTTTTAAATCGGTGCATCTTAATAGACTTCCAAAATTCTTCCCTGAAAATGTGTTGACTTGTTCTAAATGCCTCATGCTAAGAGGCAAATATCAGTGTGAGAATTCATTACTTTAATAGAACTAAAGTTTGACAGAGGTAAGAGAGCAGAATGCAAATGTCAGCATTGCTGGAGGTACCAGCAAACTGATAAAGCCCATTTATTTATATGACTGTATTTTCAGTACCACAGTGTCACTTGAATATCTTCAGTCACTTTATGTTTATTCTAGTTTCTTTATAAAGTGACTTCCATCTAACACCAGAACCTGACATCCTAACTCAGTAAATACTGAGTTCTCAATAGAATATTATTTGGGCTAAATCCAGAAACCAATTAAAACTGTGTATAGACACAGGTTTGCAAGGTGCTGAGCCCTTCTGCACAGTTTGAACACCCTTCAGTTTGTGCCAGTGAGACTTACAAGTGAGAGAGCATGAGCACATGAAAGTTACCCCAGAACCTCCCAAGATTCAGGCTCCTGGTTTTAGTGAGGAACCTAAGCCTGAGGGCCCTGCAGGGCAACCAAGCCCAGCCACCTGCTGCCACCAGCTTTTTCACCCATCAGGTCTTATAGACCTACTTGTTCTTGTGCAGTCAGTGGCCTTTAGATTGTACGGCTCCTCCCTCTGACCCCACTTCGAGGTGGTAGTCATATCTTTCCTAAATACTGTAGACAAATCAAACAAAGCTTTTTCTCTTCTAAAGGAGTTTCTTTTCCCCACGCTCTACTGGTAGCCCTTTTTACACCTCTTCCGGTTTGGATTGATTTTTTTTAGATACCAATGCCAGAATTTTGTGCAGGGCAACAAAGGAGACTTTATTAGCACAGTGTGTGATGGCCCTAACACCTTTTATCTCTCATAGGTTGTCTTCTGTATTTGTCTTCTTCACGGTTGCAGCCTGCAGCCACCCTGGGTTGATCTGGTACACCAGGCCCTCCTCTGCTACAGGCATTTCCAGCTGGTGGCCTCAGCTCTCAGGAGGGGTTTCTGATCATATTTTTCCTAATGAAGACCAAGCTGAAACTGATGCCTCACTTTAGAAATGGCCTTGTGGGATATGAACTGTAGGTAGCTATCAAGTAGCTGTGCTTCAAACAACTTTACTGTCATGTGTTATAGACTTCCCAATCTGTTCAACTTGCTATGCATTTACATTTATCTTTCTTAAAGAAAACATATTTAGAACTGATTTATTTTTTTACTTTACAAATATTATTTTTCTGTCCTATCGAGAAGAGCAGGGAAACTTAAATACATGTACCCACAGCAGCCATATCTACTAGCATTTGTATAAGCCATTACTGAGGCTAACGAAGGACTATTCACCTTAATTTCAGTGATACATATTCAGTAGCATAATTTATGACATTTGCAACACTGGATGGCTACAGACTAGGAAATTCTAGCTATGTGAGATACAGCACTGAAAAAAATCTGAGGGAACACATTTTTAAACGCAAGGTCTGAGTGCTGATTGACACGCTTTGTACGATAGTAAAATCTGGCAGGTGCATTAACTTGCATTCCTCTGATCTGTACACATCCACACTTGTCTTCTTAGGGTACTTGGTAATAAGCTTCTTTAAAGATCCCTGAGTAAGCACTGAAGATAATATCTGGAGTATGTAGCACTCAGTCCTTTTAGAATGGCTTTTTCCTGCTCCTTTCGTTTTCTTAAGAAAATGTCAGTTTAATCATATCTTAATGCTTTGATAATGCGTTTCTTTACATAGCTGTAGAACACTCACTTCAGTGTTTTAAAAGAATTAATGTAGATGTAAAAATGCCAGTTAAATGAGATTTCTTCCAAGAGGCTAACAAAACTGAAGTGCAAGGCTTCAAAACTTGCAAGACATTTGCACAGCAACACAAACGTGCCATAACAGAGGCCACTCTGCACTTATCATTGCAGAAGAAACTTGTGTTCCCATTTGGCAACTTAAGAGAACCTATATATAAGCTCACCTATTGCCAAATGATCCAGATGATAGCTTTTTCACAAAAGTTCATTTCTGATTTCTACCTAGCAGTCCACAAATTTCACCGACCCAGGAATCGTGATGGCAGTTTTTTGGGACTAAATATTACTTGCCAGAACTGGCCAAACTCATAACGGTGTACCATTCTGTTGCTGAATAAAGTAAAGAATTGTATCATGTTTTCATTGGCTCATTCTGTACCAATAAGTATGCTATAAAACAAAAATATGTTCTCTTAGAAGACAACACAACGAAGCCCCAGTACAGGTTATCATCAAAGAGTGGGTGCACCTTAGACCAGGCTGAGGGAAGAGCCTTCAGAGGCAGGTGCACATTCCTCAGCTGAGTTCTGCTTGGTTCACAAGCTTCCAACAGATGCATCTCAAACCGCCTATATATGTTAGCAAAAGTAGCCATGATTTTACCTTTTAATGAATGCTCCATACATGCTCAAATACAAACCCAAAAGTTTCTTATTCATTTACCATATAAAATTAAATATTACCATGTAATTACCATTACCAACTAAGTATGTTACAATGGCATACTTAGAAAACTATCATATTCGTTTATACATACATAGCAAAACAATCAACAGGGAAAACAAAAGCACAACCTTTTTTTTCCTGTCCCCCAGCCCAGCGAGGATTTATGCTGTTTGATATTTAACTTATGGAATATGCATACTTAAGAGATTTAACAAAATTCCTTCTTCACCATTACATTTGACTGTCACTAGAAATCCACTTTTTATTATTGATTTGTAGACTCAGCTGCTCTAATAGGTACAATTGAAAGGTTTTGTGAGTCTTGTACATTAGTTTCTAAGATTAAAAGAGGCTCCTTCCTCCAAGAAGAGCATAATTTATGAAGTACTGCAATACACATTGCATGAGATAAATTGACAACTTGCATGTCTTCAGCTGTAGTCACTTTCTGTAAGTAGAAAATACTTCTAATTCCCTGCATGTCTTGTAAAAAATAAATATCTACCCTGAAATCCAAATGCAATTTGGCAGAATACAATATCAAGTAAGATGATCCTATCTTCAGTATTTTGCTTGAAATGTCAGCCAAGACTCTACAGTGTTTCAGCAGGCATAGAACAAAACCAAGGAAAATCCTCATCCACACCCATATGAATTTAATGAAATTAATTTAATGGATGAATGAATACATGGATCTGGAATATCTGTGATCTGATATTATTTTTAAAATACTCTTACTGCAAATTGCTTTCACATGATTAAATGTTTGGAGGATGTGTTCTTTTTATTTGTTCTTTTTATGCCCCATGTCAGAAGCAACATGATCAAGGCTGTAATTGTAACAGAAATAATGAAGCACAATGATTCAGAGAGTTCATCTTTCATTTCTGCCCTTATCTAAAGTGTATGGAAGTTAATCAAAATTTTTCCCATGATACAGTAGTCTTTGGATGAAGCCCTTACACAGACATGAATAAAAAAGAACAACCATGACAACCATGAAATCTACAAAGTTACACATTTGTGGAACAAGTGAAAATGGGATAGAATCAAGCCCTCCTTAGCTGTTGAAGAGCCATTGTTCTTTACCCAGGACACCTAAAAAAAAAAATCATTATACAAAAAATATACTTAATATCATTGTTTCATATGCATTTTGTAAAGCAGTTATTGCAGCCTTGAGCTACTGAAGACACACTTTAGGAGAAACTATGAGCAGATTACTATTTCAGAAAAGTACATCTTCTCTTTTTGCTCCAAGAGGTTGTTTTATTCCTATACTGATTAAATCTTCCACAGTTCTATTTTGTGATATGTCAGCTTGATTCCAGCTTGATTCCAGCTCCGTTGTTTAATGTCTATCCTTCTGGACTATTTCTTGTAACTATACAGGCAAGTCTATTCTTGTCAGCCCTCGTCACACGCAAGACAGCGAAGGCTGGCTCCATCTTTATTATGCCTGTTTACATTAGGGAAAGGCAAGGACACCTAACATCAAGAAGAGCCATTACTTCTTGGTGAACACTAGGTGGGTCACTGCAAAGACTATTTTGAGGACTAAGACTTAGACTTCTTAAGTAGTAAGTCAAGATGCACACATTCTGCGCCTTTACTCTGCTCTGGTGAGACCCCACCTGGTGTCCTGTGTCCAGCTCTGGAGCCCTCAGCACAGGAAAGACATGGACCTGTTGGAGCGGGTCCAGAGGAGGCCACAAAAATCATCAGAGGGATGGAGCACCTCTCCTGTGAGGACAGGCTGAGAGAATTGGGGTTGTTCAGCCTGGAGAAGAGAAGGCTCCAGGGAGACCTTCTTGCAGTCTTCCCATACTTAAAGGGGGCTTATCAGAAAGATGGGGACAGACTTTTGAGCAGGGACTGTAGCAATAGGACAAGGGGTAATGGGTTTAAACTAGAAGATGGTAAATTTCAGCTAGATCTAAGGAAGTTTTTCCCAGTGAAGGTGGTGAAACCCTGGCACAGGTTGCCCAGAGAGGTGCTGGATGCCCCACCCCTGGAAACATTCCAGGTCAAGTTGGACGGAATTCTGAGCAACCTAATCTTGTTGAAGATGTTCGTGCTCATTGCAGGGGAGTTGGACTAGATGACCTTTAAAGGTTCCTTCCAACCCAAAGACTGTATGATTCTATGATTCTATATCCTTTTGAAACTCTGAACTGAGAAATGGTAACAGCATTTCAGATTCAGAGTAGAAATTAGTGTAACATGGTTTTTGTCTTTGAACTCCAATACAGATATTCTGACAAAAATTCTTTACCTGGAGAAGACATGCTTTATTGGCAATCCCAGAAATACAATTTGACTTCGATGAGAGAGAACAAAGCTTCAATCCCTAATGTAGAGTAGAAGAAGAAAGGGAATAGAAAGAACTGTTGAAACAAAGTAAGTACAGAATTTGACAGAGATAAAATTTGTCTAATAATTAACTTACAGGTGCTCTTTCTTTAAGTTAATTTTTAGCTGTTCTCCCCACACTTCTCACCCCTTTAAAACTCAGTAGGGCTGAGCCTGTGATTGTGTTTATGTAGGTAAAAAAAATGAGACCAAAGGTATCTAGATTTAGAGTTTTGGTTTTGCTCTGTATCCAAATGTTATTGTTGGTTCTCTTTTACAAAGTCGGACGAATTAAGACTGCAGACTTTACAAGTATGTCTCAATAAGTTTGTAGAACCTAAGATGCCTGACAGTAGACCTAAAAACTTTGCATTTTATTCTCCCAAATGATTATCAAGGGCTATACTTGGTAGGTGGATCTCTAACTAGGGTTATTAAGTTCAAATAAAATGTACTTAAAACACCTAGGATAAAATACTTTTGCTGGCTGTCTCACATAAAGAAGATGTCACAGTTTTGACAAAAAAATCTCTTTTTCGTGAAGTCTAATGAATGCAAAGTCCAGCCTTCCAAACTTTTCTGTACCTTCTTCACAAGCTTTTTTTCTCCTCCACTGAGCCAAAAGTTGTAAATAATTCTGAATCAGCAAGTGATGCATCAGATTAAGGATATGACCACTTTATCACTATGTACATTTAACATTCATTTTCTCCTATTGCATATTACATTTGCCTTACAATGAACAAGTTCATAGGGCCACAGCATTTGGACTAGTGTGTTCTTCCAATGAAAATCCAGTCCTGACAGGACTTACTATTTCATATATCAAACAATCTTAAAAACTCAGTAAACTATTATGTTAGTCTATCTGATTAGCCAAGATTACCTCCAACTGTTTTAGCATGTACTATTTCATGCTGCATAAAGCAGTCATCATATTTGAATGCTGGGTGTGGATTTGTCACTATAAAACTAACAAAAAGGAATAAAGATACGAGATAATTCAATTAGCTCACTTTTGCCCTGTTTCATTTAGAGGTCCTAGATACTCTAAGGAAAATTTCTTAAGACTCCACAGATGAGGAGTATGTTTCCCATGGTGAAAATTAGGGGCAAATGGGAAAATACCTACTATTGGTAATTTTTTTTTTAAAAAGGCAGACTGCCAGAAGCATTCAAGCATGCTTTTATTGGGTTCTTACTCAATAAATCCTCCCCTGACATTAATTTTCTTGCCAACTATTGTTTGATTGCTAAACCTCACGTTTCTGGGCAAGATTATTGAAGAGATGATAGATAGCGAATAGTGTTTAGCAGTATCTGCTCTTAATTTTTAGACACCAATCAGTCAGGCTTCAGACCTTGACATGGCATCTGAAGAGCATCAGTTTCAGTGACTGAAAATCTCCCTAGGGCAATGGGACAATGTTCAGTGTCCTTACTAATAACTCCAGGTCTCGATGACCTTCTATCTTTGATTCCAGAGGCTGTCAGGTGCTGTTTATTTGACTGTGGAACCTGATGAGGGCTAAAAAAATTAGTTTATCCTTTCTTATGCTGGAGAGGATCCTGATGGGTTATGATCATTTGCTTTTTCTCTGTAGGGTCTTTGCTGGGGCTGCCTCTGAAGTACAGCCCTGACAGCCTTAATCTTTTTTTTCTGTGCTAAGGGCAAGACAAGCTAGGAAGCAGGGAAGTCATTTGAGCAAAACTGAGCAACTTGGCAAATACAGAGCTGATGATATTCCATTTGGCCTTCTATTTTTCCAGATCCTGGCCCTGAATTAAATTCTGCCAGGTAAAGGTCTTGCTGGCACGCAGGCAATGCTGGCAAAGGAAAGCCTAGTAGTGAACCAGTAAAACTTACAACCCCTCCATTTAGGAAGAGTTTCTTCCTGCACATTTGTCAGGTGATGTGTAGATATGTGGTCATACTAAATTCTTTCTGTTTCAGGTTTCCCAAATAACAAGGGTCCACATATATGTTTCTGTTCTGCACTTACGAGAGAGGCAGTTGTCACTATTCTCAGCCACACTTCTCTTTTGCCTGGGCAACACCACAACGTGCCTCACATATGACCTGCCGTGAGGTGTTAGTGACCTTCACATACAAAACATACAAGGCCCACCTGACTGGGAGATAGTTCCTTTCTCTCTCTCTTCCAAACCCATCCACCTACTGCTGTGCTGAGTGGAGCCAACCAAAGAAAGGGTGGTTTGGGCGATTCAGAGACCTTGTTCTCTCATAGTCTTACGTGTAAATCAAGTTTCAAAAATCCAGGTTGCAATGCAGTAAACACATGAGCAAAGGGCTGCATCCAGGTGTTGACAGTGGTGTTAACTTCTGCTGTTTTCAATGTTTCCTACCTCCCTGTCTGGGGGAAAGCAGACCTATCTGTGCCTTCTCCTGTGAAACAGTTGCTTGTTTACTCAGATGCAGTAGTGATGGATGTCTTGATTTGAGGGAGGGGAAAAAAAAAAAGGAAAAAAAAAGAGAGAAGGTTAAAATAAGGATTGATGTCAACCAATGAGATCAAAGTAAGAAGCCAGAGATTTAAAACATAAATTTAAAACCTTAATGAGAAAAACAGATTCTGAACCTCTGAAAAAAACATGCTTGTATTGAGGGAAGCATCAAAAAATAGCTTGCTGTTGTCTCCAGGATGTATTTTATGGATATTAAGCATTTCTGTAGCATTGTGAACCCTGAATTCCAGAATGAACTTCCATTTCCTTCTCCCTTCCCCCAGTGAGGGTATCCTGTGTGATGAACGTTCCCCAGTTCCGGGTAGTTGTGATGTAATGTGGCTGTCAGTGACACCAGTCACTAGTCCTGGTCAGAGCCTCCCTCCTTTCACACCTGGGACACATTAGGATTTTGGAAATCTAAATTCCTCTGGAATCGGTGAATGTGCAGCCTTTCCCTTCCAGCTTCACAGATTCAAGTGGTTACAGGAGACAGCTTATACGTAATCAGAGGGAGATCTAACAATATGTCTTTAAATGTAATTATGAGCTGATGCCAATACATTCTTTGGAGTCTGCATGAGGCATTTCTTGCAGTACAGCAGTGGCTGCAGTGTACTACCCTGAGAGATTTAAGGCATGTCGTATAACGAGAAGGGAGCAGGGGAGTAAGTGAATGTGCAAATAAATAAGGAACACAGTGCATATAGAGTTATAGATATTGAAACATTATGGATTCTGAACAACATAAACCAAATTTTAGTGAATTTGAATCTTGCTTTCCTCTGTTACTACCCCTGTTTGTATTATACTTCAAAATGCCCAAGAATTTACTGTAAGAGAAACCTGAGAACCTGAAGAGAACAGCACAGAAAAACAGACCAAATACCACGGGGCAAACAACCTGCAAATTCACATAAGGTATTTGTACCCATAATTCGACTTGAGCCAAATCTCAAATTCATCTCCAGACAGAATAAGGTAAAAATGCTCTCCTCAGATATTTTGACCAAAATTTTATTTTGCAGATGCATTTTCCTAAGCATTAAACTGTTCTAAAATGATTGGAAATATATATATCAGAAAGAATAATCAAGGGAGGCTAGTATAACTGGCTGGAAATATAATAGAGTATATTTTTCCAGCGTAATGAGGGGTCCTTACAAATAAGAGATTGTATATCAGATCTATGGAATTCACATAAAAAGCTAAACATAACCAGAATGTTATGAAAAATATTGAAGAGTGGTGTGTGTCATACTTCACAATGCTCTCTGAAGGGAAGTGTAGGAAGCTCCATCACTTCAGTCTCTTAAGGCTGGATTAAGGAAAACACAAATACACTTTGGGAGGAGAAAATTGCAATCTCCGTCTCCAGTTCATTTTGTTTTATTAACACGAGCAATACAAAGATGCAGAAATACGCATCACAGTACAGCGTTGCTTTCCACGGATAGAATTTCTCTGATGAGATTTGAAAAATCCTGGTGCTACATTAGAGAAAACTGAAGCTCTCAGATCCCAAGCTGAAACGTGAAGAGTATGTACCCAATTTCCATTCCAACTATTCAGTTCCATACATTTGTGAGAAACTGAATAAGGACTTGGTTATTCGAAAGTCCCTGATTACTGCAAACAACTGCAGGGTCACAGCCCCATTTAGCTGTTTCTCTTAAAAAAATTGTTGAGCTTTTGAACTGCTAGTATTAACCTGTATTTTTTGCCTTCTGCAACAATTACTCGGTCAGTATTCCTATAGTTGAGAATGTATAATAAATACGTCAATAACTTGAAAAACTATAGTTTCAAGCCAGTACTCAATATATTATTTTACTCTATGTAAAATTTTGTATGGGTGATTGCCAGATACAGGTTTCTTTTAACAACAAGCTACTGATGAAGCAAATTATTTTACAAGACACCTCACTGCAGAATCTTTTTTCTCTATTGCCACTGCTGTTGTTGTTATTTGGTAAAAAAATCAATCCTAATGGTTAAACTGTAACTGGAATATGTATCTTTATTCACAAATCCAATATTTAATAATCTTTTGTAGCCAGCAAATCATGTAATCACATCTCACTTCATTCCCCTACAAAATGGGTGATGTGTTCTGCCCTGCCTCATATAGCTCAGCATCAAGCTTTGAGACTTAATTAGTAAGAGTCAGTTGAGTGTTTTAAAATTCCCAGACAAAATACATAGCGACAAACTGAAATCATCCTTGTTTTTTGCAGGTGTCTTCAATTGCTCCAAATATACACAGAACATTTATTTGGATCATATTCTTTTTATTATTTTCTGATTCTGCCAAGGTTTTTTTCTTCTGCTATTTTAATATCTCAGGTTTAGGGCTGGGAGAATAAAAAGCCCCTGTGGATGTACACAGCATGTAGCAGCAGCTGATATACCACAAAATAAAGGTAGAGTCAAAGAAACACATTTACCTAAATAAAGAGGTGCTGGCAGGGAAAGTCAGTGAAAACCTTTACCCGTCTTTCCTTGGAAATAGCATGAAAGGTATCAAAAGATTTCAACATTTCAGGATTTCAAAATAACTGGAATTCATAAGTCTTAAGAAAAAGGACTTTGCTAAAGTGAAGTAAGTTCAGTCTTTGCAATGTAATTCAAATTGCACTTGTAATTCAGGTCCTGGAATTAACCCACTGAAGCAAAGCTTGAAAAGATTTAGATTTACCCCGGCTACCAACAATACAATAATGTCTTACAATTTCACAACTCCCTGTCTATTGGTGATACAGCCAAATCATGGTAATCTGTCAGTCTGAGGCTCAGAGCTGCTAATTGTTAAAAAATGAACTTGGACATAGTTGCTGAGTTTCTCTGGCTGAAAACTTAGACTCAAGCACTTTTTAATCAGGATGAGATAACAACTGAGCTTTTCATTGAGACACTTGGGCAATGATTTTTACTGTGGTGTTTAAGTCCCATTTTGTACGGGAGAAGAGGGGTGTTCAGAAAAGAATTCCTGCGCTGTCCGAGCATTGACTCTGATGAAAAGAGACTCTCCCACAGCTTTGTCCTGCTTGAGGTACAATTCACGTCACCTCAGCCACCACTTTATTTCCCGGGGATGAATCCCTTGGGTATTGAGCACAGGGATATTTATTATTGTTGTTGTTGTTGTTGTTATGTATGTATTTATTTATTTATTAGGGGGAGAGCAGTGGGGACCAAGGAGAGAGAGGAGAAAGGGAGGAAGAGACTGGGAGAAGGAGCTGGCTGAGGATATCGGTGTGTGGCAGAGCCCAGTCAGGCAGCCTTCCTTTTGCAGGGCTGTCTGTGGGCTTTCCATACAAGCAATTTAGGCTAACTCTGCTCTTGAACCTTTATCAAATTCGCCAACAGTTCAGACAGTAAAGTAAATTGGGTTTAAAGCTTAATTTTTATTAGGCATGCTCCTTGCCTGCCCACCAAATAACGCTACAAAATGAATAGCACTATTGTGATGAGGAACTTAAAATTTCAACAACATATCTGGTTATTTTCAGAAGTGTTCATGGTTATTTGGAGACCGATCTGAATCTCCAGGGGACACTGAAGCCAGCTCTTTGCTGTCTTAACCTCCATCCCCAAAGGCAAGTCTCCTTCAGCTGACAGGGTCCCTCCACTGATTTCAGCAGGCTTTGGATCCAGCTCTCTCAGAGTAACAGAAAGCTGCAGAAATGTACTAAAATTGGTGTTATGTAAATAGTTAAAATAATAGGAAAACATAAAGAGTTCAAAATTACGCATACACTGAGGTAATAAACAAAATGCTTTGTGCAGATGCTGTCCTCACATGAAAAAAAGAAATATTACTGGGAGTAGCACAAGGAAAGTATTGCTGGTGAAATCAGAATTCTTTCCAGCATACTCTGTGATACTCCTACAGGGATGATATTTGTTATCACAAAATATGTGTACTTTTTGTCTCATAAATAAGATATAATTTAGTATTAGAATATTGTATTTTCTGCTAAAAACACCCTATGCAAAGCAGTGCAGTTTTACATATATTTAGCTTCCTGCTTTCTCTCTTTTAAAACATTTATTAACCAGAAAGACCTCACTGACACATAAATTTCATTTTCTATGCCCAGCAGATTAACATACATCTGTTTCAGACATCATTCAGTAAAGAAATAATTTGAATAGTTCATTTTATTAGAAAAAGATTTATGTCAGCATTCAACTATGACAAGAGAGGGGATAGTGGCATGTGCACAATACTGGAAACAGATTTTCCATGAAAAGTATCTGTATTGAACAGAATTGTGCCAGATATAACGTGGTCTTCCTATGAATAGGTTAACCTAGTAGGTCTGTGGACAACACCGGTCTTTCCAGGTAGAGACATTCTGTTCCCTCCCTGGACAAATCACTCAGGCTCCTGAATTAGCAGCTGACTGAATCAATGTACATTTAATGCACATTAGGAGAATGTGCATGACAAGGTAGATGGGAGTCAGTCCTGTCTGGCTGTATGGAGCTATACGTGTCGAGGAGATAAATTTTGTTCCCTGGTGGTTTAATTGTGCTGTCTCAGGAAAAGTCCTTTTTCCTTTATTTTTATTTTATTTCTAGTTTGCAACAAGACCAGTAGGCTAGACGTCTCTTTCATAAAGGCATAGTAAATATAAAGCATAACAATTACAGGAATAACACGTTAGGCTGCAGTATCCTGTGCTATATGATCTAGCAGCGTATTACAACACACTGGGATATGAAGGGTGATAAAGTACCACGCATGACTAGGTAGTTTGGGGATTGACAACAGAATACAGATCCCATCTTACCGAGGGCACTAGTCTGAAGGCAACCTGTTTTTTTGTGATTGAAAGTCATTGCTATCCACTGGATTTATAGTACTCTACATAGGTCGAGACCATGATAACCTCATATTTCTAACAGAAAGTGTTCCCCCGAACATAAGTTGAACTCTGGTTTCTTCCAGGGATGGACAAAAGTGACTACTGTGTTAGTAAATATTTGATTCTTTTAAACGTCATGATAGTATGCATGCTGTCATGTATTCATAATGTAAATATTAAATAACTATTCAATTCCTGGGAATATTCACACCAAGTTCAGAAAAAATGCTTGAGCCTGTCAAAATTAAAATGTGCTTTTCAGAACTTGCCTAAATACAGAAGATGGGAAGCTTTCTTGAACTGGAGCACACAAGGCAAAGATGAAGTAGAAGAAAGGTTGTATCTGTTGAACAACTTGTTTTGGAAAAAAAAAAAAGGAACAACAAACAGACACAGCATTAAATAAGCATTTAGGACTGTTATTAAAACATGCAGGCAGGTGGATTCAGAAGGGAGGGGTGTCTCTACACCTCTAATGCAGTCATACCAGGGTAGTAAATCTCAGCTGCGGGTCTAGAGACTAAATTACCACAAAAAACCTTAGATGCAAAATGCAAAATAAATATATGTCACACTGGTTGAGCATATTGCAAGATTGTAATGTGTTCCTGTTCATACAAACATTTCATCATAGTGAACAGCCAATGCAGGCTGATACAGAAAAACAGAGCACCAAAACAGAGGCAGAAAGAGATGAACTTCAATACAGCTGTCACTAAGGCTTGATAAAAAAGCACATAAAAAAATTTTGCCTACATTGCAAATCCCTGCTTGTGGAAGAGAGATTTTAAAACATATACAGGATTAAAATACACTTGTTTTACATACCTACAAGGTAATGAAATAAATCTCAAGCAATTAAATATATATATATATCAGATTGAGAAACCGGACTAATAAAATGTAGATAGAATAGAAACAAATTTGTAGGAGAATGGTAAGGGCTTTTTAAGTACTAGTTATGGTCTTCAGTAATCACCATTTGTGTTCTTTACATCCAAAGGCATATATAAATTTGCCCCATGGAATCTCAGAAACTATAAATCTCTGCATTGCCTTGTTTCCACTTTACTAAAAACAACTGGTAAGAAACTGAAAACCTGATTTGCTTCAAAACCCTCAGACTCAGCTTTGAATTTGGCTAACTATAGCTACAGATTTAGAAAACAGTTTCTCACATTACACTAGAGTTATAAATATGACCACTAATTCTAATGAAGGAAATCTTGATTTTGTACAACAGTTAATATCTAAATGCATTGAAATTCTCTCTTAAATAAGTTTGTTGCATTGTCCTTTAAATATTTACGCAATGTATTTCCCGTAGGTATGAATAGTCAATTCTGTGTCATTATGTTCAGTATATATATAAGCTAACGTGAATAGTGAGCTTGTGTTTGTATATATATTATGTTCTGTACATAAATACACAAACATAAATCAAAAAGTCTTACAGACTGGGATTAATTTTACCCCAATTTTATGCTCATGTTTAGAAGCCATATGTTACCAAGGTATATGAATACTTCCCTATTTTCACATTTAAAAATTGGAGTAATAAATGAGCTTTTGACCACATTTTCCTGTCTGCAGTGCACTGCAGCACTTGATTAGAGATCTCCTGAGAAGGACATTTGTGATAAGAAGGTACTATATATCTCAATTTAAGAATCATTTCCCAGTTAAATAAGCCAAATTAAACTGGCCACAGCAAAATACCAAATAAGAAAGTCTTTTGTACGATGTCCAACATATGCATTCCTCCTTTTGTCATGGACGTGGTTCCCAACCATTTGTACCTCCTGAAGGATTTACAGTAAATGAGAAGTAAAGAAGATGGCTACTTCATTGTGCAGTAGTAGGGTAGGACCTGTACTCCATTTATTTCATGAATGAAATCAGTTAGGGCAAGCCTTGGTTAACCAATCCCTGCTCCAGACAATCTGTGTTTTATTCAATATAAAATAGCCTTTAAGAAAGCAGGCTAAAGAAAATCCTTCTGAGAAATGTGTATCTAAAGCTGTTTCCCTTAATTAAATTCTTGGCAATAAAAAAATACTTATTATTACACCTCTGAGTTAGATGCAGCGACATTCATCCTAAAGGACCACAAACTGTCTCACAAAGCGTGTGTACACGTTTGTCATGCCCACAGTTTCACGAGAAGGTGAAATTATCCGTCAGAATAATTTCCAGAACAATCAGCAGAGTTGCCTTTTAACACTGGAATGAAAAAGGGTAGACAAAGATGCTGCTTGGCATGTTCATATTTTTTTTTACAAGACGGAAATTCAGGGATTTCCCACTGCAAGGAGTTGGGAGAGAAAAGGCCAGATCCAGCGGTGCAGGCAGGCGGAGCACCACCGCGAGCTCACAGGATCGGGCCCGAGCCTGCTGCTGCTCTTTGCAGAGCGCCGTGGGGATAAATTCGCTCACAATGGTTTCATCACCCACACTTCTAGTTAAATATCGTTCAATTAGTAAGGCCTGTAAAAGTCAGAGAGACTAAAAGAAAGAAGAGATCTTGGAAAGATCTGAGGGGAAAATGGCATTTTTTATTAGTATAAAGATTATTTAACTTTGGAGCTCTACTAATGATAATTTCTGTGACCAAAAATGTCCCCTTATGATTAATCAATTATGCAAACCATCCCCATTTCAAGGCTAGTAAAGACTTACTTAATGATATTTTTCATGCATCTCATGTCTTTAATATATTTTTTTTTCTCTTTGCTCTGACAGAGCAGTCTGCTCTGCAGAAGCAGCACCGTGTGCCATCAAATAACATCATTCCCCATATAAAGAAACAATTGTTTATTTATAATACATTCTAAAAATTGATCCTTTTAAAAGAACTGATTCGGTATTCGACTTGTTTCTCTGCAGCACGAATTATTCCTCCACCAACATGTTTCAGTACAGAGTGTTCCAACATTAATGGCATGAGACACTGAGAACAACATGCCCACTGCAGGGTGGTTTTTTTTTTTTACCATCTCTCCTGTCTGCTGCCCGAGGAACGATCCCATCTCACCTTGGATATACCCTGCCTCTAGAGATGCAGCAAGAAATCATTCAGTCCTTTCACTAATTTGTTTCTGGGTATCTTCTGGGCAGAGCCTGGCAATAATCCCAAACTGCATCTTGTATGATGTGGACTAGCAAGTCCCTACGAAACGAGCTGAGACAGCCAAGCTCGTTTGAGTTAAGGCCAGTCCGTAGCGTGTCTGAAGGCTTGAGGTCGGTGCCTTCTGTGCTACTGTGCAAAGCGGTTTGCAAAAGCCCTGTTTACTGAAGGGAAAAGAAAGAATCCATCAAGAAAGGAACTATTGAAGACAATGGCTCAAAATGTGGCTCATATTTTATGGCTGAGCTTGACACCACATGAAAGAAAGAGGTATTTATTAAACAAACAACAACATGTTAACAAGAGAGATTAATTTATTATCGTGTGTACAAAGTCATACGGAGATTTGGGGAAGATCGAAGGAAAGAAGCTTTCACAGTTGTATTGCTCAGCTTTAGTTAGCACACAAAGATCCCACTTATGGAAACAACAATGCTTGGGTCATTAGTACTGCCGCAAGTGAGCAACTCCGCCGTCTTTCCCCTTGTCATAATCTGTGCTACGCAGCGGTAAGACAATTGTCACTGTAAACCGCATCCCGCACTGAAAAGTGAGAAAACAATTGCAGTGTGCCATCGGAATTAAACAAATAATTAGGGCGAAGAAGAGCACGTGCTCTACAGTTCCCGCTGCGTTCCCTTCTCTTTAGAAAGATGCAGTGTAACCTTAAACTTGCATGTTTAAAAGTAAATATTTATTTACTGTAGATTACCATTCCCCCCAAAAAACCTTAGTAAAAATATAGATGCCTGAAGAGTAAACTTGTATTGCATGTACTCTGTCCATGATAAAACAGAATAAAATGAAGAAAAAGCAGGATAAAGGAGCCTCTTGCATGGCTGACTCAAGATCCCCATCTAGCGTCCACATGAAGATTAACAGAATATTTTAAAAGTATTTTAAATCAAAAAAAAAAACAAAAAACAAACAAAAACCCAGATTTCTTTCTCTGAGGCTTTAGGTCTCTTCATTTTATGGTACACCATGATATAGAAATGGCCATATTTCATTTTATGGCCACTGACTGGTTTTCTTCACAAGTCACTTTGCTTCTATTTTATTCTATTCAACTCTGTTCTATTCATGTCCTTATACTGCCCTCCTCGTCACTCCTTATGAGAATCTTTAAGGAGTACAATAAGTAATTTGACTAACATATGCCACGTTTAGTAGCAAATTATATTTAGGGACGTTGTTAACCAGGCTGTTTCATGGGGAAGAGTGGCTTGTAAGTCCAACTGGGTTCCTGTTAACTGTTCTCTGTTGTTGGTGTCACTGCATATGCACATATTGGTCTGAATTTTTACCTTTATGGCAAAAACAAGATCAGAATAGAGTGCTGTGTGGTCACAACAGCAGGTACCATGATTTGAGAAGCTCCTGGGTTCTGTCGCTGCCACTTGGACCTGCCAAGTTCCCCTCCCATAGAGATAACCCGCCTGACACGGGTTACAATGATCAAGGGATGCTCCCACACCTGATCCTGCAATGGACAGCAACACAGTAACAAAAATCAGGCAAACAAAAAACCCTTAATATTTAATCCAAACTAGAACCAGTCTTTAAAAAGCCTATTTAAAGTTGAAGGGAGGGATTTCTTCCTTTTCCCCTCATTCTTGTTCTACTGCTCTATGCTTCCGATAGTTTGGGTAGAAAAACGGGTGGGATTTTAAAAACCTTTTCACAGTATGCAGCACGTAGCTCTCAGCCAATGTCCTTTAGCTAGCGGTGCGGGAAGGAAGAGCAGCATGGACCTCAGCACAGCTGCACGCAGGAAAGAGGCACTCCCCCCTCCACTGCTCAAGCCTGGTGCTAGCTCAGCTAGATCCAAAAGTGCTGGCCCACACCTCCTGACTGCCGTGTAGATTCCTACAAAGGCTTGTTTACCAAGGGGCACACAGGGTTGTTGCCCCTCCATTCTATGTTCCTGGATGAAAGGGTCTTAGGGCATATGGTGCCTTGATGGGGACATGGCTCAGTGTCTCTCAGGTGTGAAGTTCTGCATGTATCTTCAGTGCTGGCCAAAATCAGGAGAGGAAGGAAGGGCGTTATGGGAATGTCGGTTGTACTTAAAAACAAAGCAGAAAAAGCTGAGCTGCTGAGAAAGGTTGGGTTTTAATATTGTTTCCAACAGGTTTGTAACAAGTATACAAAAATCTGTAAGAAAATTTCTTCCAAGATATTCCTGAACTACCGCAGCCTGGATGAAATGAGCCTGCAGATACCTGGGGCTTGTGCTCCTTCCTTCACATGAACTAGAACTTGATGAGCACATTTATAAAGGTGACCATGGTTTTCATGATTTCACAGAATCATAGAAATATTTAGGTTTGAAAGGACACTTAAGATCACTGAGGTTCCCAGGTTTTTGCAGTATTCCTTACATTTACACTAGTGAATGCCCCTAGAATCGGTAATATTTCTGAAGGTGGAATCAATTTTTCAAGAGCAAGACTGTAACTAAGCACATTACAGCCATGCTGAACTCAGCGAGTGAACAAGGCTCTCTGAGCTGGCTCCTAATCCAAGTGGATATTCTGTATTGCAAGGATAAAATGCTCTGTCTTTTCTATACATAAACTTTCAGATCAGGAGCAGGCTTTCTTACACACAAAGACTGCATACTTCTGCTGCAATATATAGACCACGGAGGTGGTGCCATCCAGCTCTGGTCAGAAGCTTGTCCCAGGAGCTGCACGAATGCAAAAGAATTTATAGGAGTGAATCCCACAAGCCTTATTAGTTAGAAGGGTATAAACAGGTTTGAAAGATGACAACAATTACTGAAGGTGATGGACAAAGTTACCCATGTACCAGTCATCTCAACACAAGTGTCAGATTGTCCTGTAGACACCAAGGTAAAGGGGTTATAAGGATGGGGCTTAAGGAGACCATTCTCTCAGACTTCTCCTAAGTTTGGGGGCAGCATAGGAGAAAGAAGGAAGATGCTTCTGGCAAAAGGTAAAAGGAGGCAGTAACGGTTGGCACTCACAGGGTAGATAAAGGTGGGAATCCACCATGTCAAAACCAAAGGAAGATGTGGAGGATGAAAGAGGATGAGTATCTGACAGCTGAAGTGAAAAAAACACAAGAGGTGAGAGCGGTAAAGTCCCATCAGCCTATGGAGGCACTTTATGGGACAGAGCAGTGCCTTTCTTCCTCTCTGGTGTCACTGAAACTCCAAGGGCTGATGATCAGAGACATGTTTTCTCTATTATTAACACTGTTATTTCTTTCTCAAAGTAAGAATCAACTACACCTTTTAAAGAGTAACCAGAAAACTGTAAATACATATATAATTACATTCTATATGCCAATATTCTTGGATTGTCAGAAGCACAAATATCTCCAAAACTTTCTAATTTATTTTATTTTTTAAGCAAAATCTGTTGACTTTTCCCATTGTTCTGTCTCAAAGTACTGTATTGCATATAAACATATGTAGTGCATGCGTGCTTCCTTTAATTCACAAATCCTTAGCTTTTCTTTATCTGTACTTACATAAACTGTTAAATATTTTGTTTAACATAAGTGATGGGGAAAGGGCAAACAGACAAATACAATTAATATTAACAAATTTCTCATGATCTTCTATGTACCAGTGAAATAGTCACTTTGTCAGTGGTCACTACATCTCTTCCACTCATATTCATCAAGCCTTGTTATCCATGCTCCTGGTGCTTTTAAGAGGAGCCTTCATATCCAAATTTCTTTCCTCTTCAGATCAGGTCTGGAATTCCTTCTCCACCACACTTTGCTTCCCTCATTTCCTATGATTACCTAAATCAGGTCTCATACCTTCCCATCTAGTATGTAAACATCTCTCCATTAGTAGTTCGGCCAGGATACATCTTGTAGGACTATGTGGTGCGGTTTGATAAGATAGCGGGAAAGAAGCTATTTTCTGATTTAAAGATAGGGTATCTCTCCTGACGGTTTGTGTGGCAGTTAAAAAGTTCTGAAAACATTTGGATTCCCATTAGTACTCTGATGGCAGGACACAGATAAAACATGTCAAATTTTATCAACATGCAAAAATTTCCTCAGTTCTTAAGGTGTAAACCAGGCCCAAGCATTAATTCTTTAGGTAAACCAAAAATCACAGAAATGAAGGGACCTGTAGGGTGGAGGAGACTGTATGACTAAAAGACATAGGCAAAGTCTGGCCGCATGTGCAAAGTTTTTGACCAAGAAAGGGGTGGCAGAAGTAGAGTCATCTCACTGCTGTTGGCAGGCTGGCCACTTCTCAGGGATTTTGTAGTGAAGAAGAAGCTTTCGGCTCTAAAAACTGACAAGGTTTACAGTTACACATTGATTCTCCAGTATCCTCAGCATCTGACCACCAAGCATGCCGTCTCCCTTAGCCTTCCACATGAGGCATACTGGGGTACCATTGTCAGCAGTCATTTTCTAGCATTGTGGGCTTGACACACACAGGCAGTATTTGTTTTCTACTGAAATTAATTCTTCTTATAAATAATTACATCTCCAGAGTGGTGTGGTGTACTTTTCAAAAGTATCTATGCATTTGAGGGGTCACCTCCCATTGCGTTTGTGGGAATGGCTTTGGTATTTGGGCTAATAAGGCCTCATAGCTCGTGGGTGCTCTTTCTTGGGCACGACAGCAGTATTTAATAGTAGGCTCATGGCCTCATCATCTCTTTTCCATGCAGATTTAAAAACTGAAGCAGTTTTTGCAAGCCTGTAGTCTTTTCCTCAGTCCTTTCCCACCAGTTGTCTTCTGATGAATTGGTATCATTAAGGTTATATTTATGTGGCCCTTAAGCAGTGTGCTATCACTCGGTACCGACGCAAATATAGACAAATGGAGACAAAAGCTGTAAGACACTTCAAATAAAAACAGAGAACAACATGCCCAGCACTCCACACTACCAGTCTAAAACTAGCTAGGGTGCAGCCACAAAAGCTATAGTCTCAGCTTTGGGCTGATAAATTCCCCCTGTGTTCTCTTTCTACCCCAGGGAAACCGTTACTCATCTCTGGCTATGAATAGTCAGAAGCTGGACTACAGTTATATTTAAACCAGACATTGTTTATTCAAAAGAGAGAGGGAGAGACAGAAGATACTGACAAAGCCAAGAAATAAAACAAAAGCCTGACCAGAGCCTTCCTAGAGGAATCTAAATATCATCGTGAAATAGTGGTAGCAGTAACCTTCCACAGCGTTGACTCCCTTCCTGATATCAGCAATCCCTGACAGGTTGCCCAGAAGGGAGGCTGCTTTTCTTCATCTTCCAAAACATTTGGTATTTGCTTCCAAGAGGAGGCTGTGGCAATGCTGCCCCGGCTCCCCCATGGGCTCCGGATGGGGAAGCAGCTCTGAACTGTGCTCATCTCAGCCACAGCCGTGGACGCTGCTTGAGAGCTGCTTTAAATCAACGCATTTACCAGATGCTCGGCCCCGCCAGCCTTGGCAGCTGTACCATCTGTCTCAGCCCCCGTGATGGAGTAGACTTGGTGGGCTGCTTGTAACTCCCACGGGTGCCTCTGCGCAGAGCGTACGTCGCCGGGACTCGCTACCTGGGCTCTGCCAGCAAAACGCAAGGAATTAATCCATCTGAATGGCCCGGGGCAGCAACGAGGGCGATAGCTGTTAAAAACTGATTCCCTCAATCTGCATCCTAGAGGAGGTAATCTTTATTTTCATGTAGAACTCCCAGTTTCAGAAGACATGACAGCCTTGGATTTAAAATCTACAAAGGCTTTTTAAAGTTCTACCAATTCCTTCTTTCTTGTATCTTTTGGCTGAAGTCTGGAGAAATTGTTATCACTTGCCCTTGGAATTCAATGCTTCTCTCTTTCCAGGCTGCCTGAAGGATCTTCTCCTTATCTCTCATTTCCACTAAAGTCACAAGCATTGTGTTCTTGGAAGAAGTACCCTTGAGTTGGTTGTGGGTGAGTATTTTACAGCATCAATCAATACAGGAAACATCCTCATTCTCTGGCAGCTCCCGAATAGCAAACTGTCATTTTTCTAGGAAATCCACTAGATCTTTTCTTTCAGTTCCAGCAGAAGATACCGAGATTTATTCACACCAAGGGTCTGGTTTAAATGCTGGCTTGTTTCTGAGAATTTCAGCTCTCTGAACACAGATTATATGTCTCGTTTCAACAGATCTTTGTTTAGCCTGCATGCAGAAGCCTTTTGTGTCTGAGCCATTGATCTGTGCTGTCAATCTGATTTCCCCACATCGACATAGAGCAGTAGTACTCACTAACTTTGCTAGAAGCCAAACCCCATCCATAAGACAAATCCAAGGTCTGCATTAGTAATCGAGATCTAAAGAAGCAATGTTACTATTCCCTTCTCATTCTTTTTCTCTCCCTTACTTTGGGAATCAGTGAGTCATTGGCAGGGGTCTGGGACTGAGAGTGGGGGAGAAGAAAGCGTTGGCACAGAAGACAACTGGTGATATATCATTTAATAGAATCGATTCAACCCTCTGAGGTACTTTTATGATTCAGAGTAAAAGTCCAGAGCTGTAATGGCTTAACAATATGCAGAGCCGTAAATTATTCTTTTTATTGGGGGACAATCTCAGCAAATAGAGGAGGGCAGAAGAACTGCATTCTGCTTCTGCCACCACCACTGACTTGTGCTGCACAAGCCACCCCAGCTGTCAGTGCCTCCTGGCCCCCTCCTTATTTTGTGCATTTAGCATGTGTTTAAAAAGAGGTTTCAATCTCTCGGGATTGCTTACAGCACAAATTACTATTAATTATAAATTCCAAGACAAAGAGTGTGCATGACAGGCTGCAGTGGCTCCTGGATATGCACCCAAGGGATGCACATCGTTTCCCAGCACAGTGTGGTGGGGACCGCTGTGTACCTGGCTGCTTTCCCCACGTTTGCCTCTGAAAGGGTTGCAGCCAGCAGGGGTAACTGCGGGAGATGGAAGAAATTCATTCCCTCTCCTTTTTTGGGGGAAGTGAGAAGGATGTTGCAGCCGTCCTTCTGCTCTCTTCACTATCACCTGTGAGTAACGGAGAGGCAAGCCCACTCCTTCCGTTGGGCACAGGAGGCCTGGCTGGGCAAGCTGTGCCTATGCACAAGCCATAGGGATGGCAAAAGAAGCAGAAATGTGGCTGGGAGGGAGCAGAAGAGAAGAGGAGAGGGGACAAAACCCCCAGGCAACTTAACGGCAGCATGGCTGAGGGCTGTGAGGATAAGAAAGAAGATGATGTAAGAGCAGAACAAGGGCAGACATCTAATGACAAGCTCTTTTCTAGGAGACTTTAATCGCAAAAGCTGACGATCTCTGTTGAATGCTATAGCCTTCCACTGATGACTCCAGTACCACTATATTCATTAACATCTTCAAGTCATATCTAATTGTATTTATTAATTGTCTTCTTTTCCTCTGTTATTTTCCTCCTGGGTTTCATTTCTTCATCCCTCTTTCTGGTTTTGCTTTCTGTTTTTCACTTTTTCCTCCCTTTCCAATTCCATTAATTGGCTGAGATTGCGAAGATTTTCTAAAAAGGTTCATATAAAAACAAAGCTTCTCTCACTGAGTGTCTTAAAAAATGAAATTACATGTTAACACATGTTGGGTGTATTACAGGAGTGACATCTCCACTGCAAAGTTCAAGAGTGCACTGTTCTGGAGGGATGGAGCACGAAGAAATCCACAGATTCTCATTCTGTTGCCCTCAGATGCTCGAAATAGAATGAGAGATGGGTGTAATGAATTCTACTGTGTCACCTTCATGCCATGTTGGGATTACACCCAACAAGCCCTTCTTTCATGGTATGTATAGAGGAGCAGCAACCCAGGGTGTGATGGAAATAACTGCATGACCTCTCTAGCAGCCAGAGCTCCCCTGCCCCATGGGTGCCACCACAGGCACCTCCAGCTGGGATCACTTTCTGTGCAACACATCTCTTTGATTTTAGTACCCTGTTGCAGGCTAAATCTTCATCAGTAATAAATCAGTTTCGCTCCACTGACTGCAGGGAAATCTTATCATTGTAAATCTATTTGGAACATGATAAAGTCTTCTTGAAACTAATTGAAGTCGGCTTCATTAGGAAACTTTCAAGAGTCTAAATTGATTAAAATTAGGAGGTTATTATCTGAAATAAATTGCAAGGGTTACATATATGGCAATTTTTACCTTTTCCCATTTACAAATTAACCACAAGTGAGTTACAAATTTGTCAAATATACTTATTATTTGAAGTCAGTGGAAATTTTATGAATAATTTAATCCTCAAATTGTGTATCTTCAGGACTTATTCAGAATTTTGTATTCACAGTCTCAGATATTTATTCTTGTTTTGACTGAACATACAGATCAGTGATGGATTTCTGCTCATTAGTATGAACTTTATGTTGTAGCACATAAGATTTACTATCCCATAAATAATATCAACAAACTCATTTGTTAGTATAGCCTGACAAAATGAACACAAAAAGAGTGTAAGCACAGTTGACTATAACGTAGTTAGGAACTGGATATTCACAGAATTTGACCTTTCCAAAGCCTCTTTCTATAAGTCCAGTTTTAGTATGCTGAGAAGTAGTCAAATCTCAAATACATTTTGACAAAAAAATGTTCATTTATGTTCCTTTACAAATTTATAAATAGTCTCAAAGGGAATTGAAAGTGCATGCTGATGAGATGCTGAGAAGATAACAGCTGGGGGAGAGGCAGAGACAAAGAGCTGGGCAGAAGGTGGACCTTGGGCACACGATGAGAAAATAATAAAGTAAATTCAATATGCAAATACGTTGTGGGCAGAGGGAGGCACCACATAGTGAGCCAAGAGTCAAAATAGCCATGGCTGGTTGAAGAGATGGTTGGAGAGGTTAGAGGGGTTGGGAGTTGTCTTTTTTCCACTCTCATCCCCAAGCTCTGCCCATTTCATGCCACAGTTCCTTTTTCTTGCAGGAATTTGTAGCAGTGGTGGTATCTTGCTGGAGGTTTTTCAGAGCTGAAGCAGCTCTGGGGTGCCCCCAGCATCGACCCCAATCTGGGGTCTCAGGGTGGTGACCCGAGCCACCCCAAGGTGTCTGCGGGGCTTTGTAGCTCCCTTGGGTATGCCTGTGCCGTGCTTTGGAGAGGAGTATTTCACTTCTGCTGGGTCAATTTGCTTTGTTTAAAGCCTGTTATTTTTGTTCCTGAGATAACTTCTCCTGCAGTAGAAGACTCCATTTGCTCTCATTTGGTGTTGATTTTCTCAGGCTGTTTGGTACAGCGTTAGTCTGGTACTGGAAACAGCTATCCTGAAAGCCTTCTGCCCAAGTATTTTCAGAACTTGCTGAGAGCCCACTTACCTGAGCTTCTTGTGAAGGTATAGCAAGAAGTAGAGGGTATAAATGCCTCATTTCTTTATATATGCAACTATGAAATATCATGTTACGTTTTAGAACTAAATGGGGAAAAACCCTTCTGTGGCTCTATGTGGGGTTTTTGTTTGGTGGTGTTTGGGGGGGATTTTTTTTGGTCTTTTGGCTGAAGGATATTATCAGATGTTGACATTAAGGGTTTAATACTTCTGTCTGTTCTCTAAATTAGACATGTCATAAAGCACCAGGAAGCCCGGTGTAACAAATTTACATTGTTATGTGTGGACCTTGATGAAGTTAGTGATAAGTGCTCAACTTACTTTCAGGGTTTCTGTCACTCCTTCCTTGATGCTCCAGACTGTCTCTTTCCATAGGTTATTTTTATTGAAAGATGAGAAAAATGCAAAGCCCCAGCTTGCAAAGCATTTGCAATCTCAGCTGAGAAATGAGTCATATCATCATGGACACTTCCCAATAATGCTGCAAGATTTGTGTGTGTGATTTGTAGTCATAGTTCGCAAGAGAAAGGAGAAACTAATTGTAAGTATGTGTTGTTGGCAATGTTTCTCGATGAAAGAAAGACAGAAATGCTGTCAAGGAAAAATGAATCTTGAAAGACCTTTTAGGAGGGAGGGAGTAGCTGACAAAAACAAAACTGGTGAGGTGGGGACGCCCTGGAGAAGCTGCGTCCTCTTGGACTGAACCTGTGTTTGGAATTCCTCCGAGATGAGGCTGTTTGCATAGCCCACTGTCGATAAATAAAACATTCACAAACTAGGTCAAGATTAGAGCTATGAGACAATAACGAAACTGGATGATGAGCAGCTCTTTTATGTTGTTGAATAAATACACCAAGACTCATGAGCTGAAACTATTAAAAATTGCTTGTTATTAGCTTTAAAAGTCCAGGGGGAAAATGAGGGCCATACGAAAGAAATTTCTGGAAAAATTCTTCAGACCGGATAAGTAGGCAGAGTACTGCTGCACAACTTTGGCTGAAGCTGTTCAGCTTCAGGAAGTTGAACTTTGAACAGTTTTTATGAGTATTAAAGAACGTCCAGAGATCTGTTACGCATATTCAGCCTCTACAAAATTGGAAATAAAATGGAAAACAATCCAAATAATCATGTTTTCTTTATTGTACCACTACTCAATCTATATGATTCAGTCTATACTGTGTACAGGGTTGTCAGGATTGGCTTGGCAGGACTATTGGGAGAAAAAAAGTTTACTATTGTCAATCTGTGATGGGCAAAGCAGATGTCAGCACATCGAAGGCTTGTTATTGAACAAGACCTATCCCAGGCCACTATTCTAGTTCCCAGCAAGTTTCACTGCCGTGTTTTGGGATGGGCAGCATGCTTTGCACACCTTGAGGTGTCCCTGAGGCTGGAAACTGGGACAGTGCATTGAAGTTGTTTTTCAAGGCAGTGATAACATAGAGGATCTCTCACAACAGTTTAGGAGACATCACAAACGGGGACTGCTGGCTGGGATGAAACTTTAGTTGTGGTCTGGTTCTAGATCCAGACAGTGCAGGTCTGCTATGGGATTGTTATGACATTTCAGTTAAACTGTGGGGTTATTACTGTTTCATTTCCTGTTCTACAGTCTGTGTGCCTCTGGTGTTAGTCTCACATGCTACTCACATTTCAGTTTCAATTTGTCTGCAGTCTTAAGGACAAAAATCATGTTTATTGGAAGGGTATTCAATCTCCAGACTGATGCAAACCTGTTCCCAACTCAAGTGCATCTGGCTGCTATGCTAATACAGGTGACCAAACTAGTGTGTTTGCAAAATATACCTCAAAGACTTGATCTAGAGCTAGTCCGTCCATGGATTTTCATTGAGATCGATGGATGGTGGTATGCTGGAGATTGTGCTCCGTTACCTGAAGGATCCACTTCCAAGATGTACTTCTGAAGAGCCACTCCTGCAGCTTGGGTTGCTTCAGCACGTGTAAATAATATTTACTGAATAGCTTAATAAATTGTAAATTATAAAAACACAGTGTTAAACACACAGGATTCACAGATCTACACATTTGCAGAACAGACTTTGAATTTGGTCAGATAAATGCAGACTGTGTGAAAGAGAAAACATAGTTTCATATCTTCCTTGATTTCCGGCAGAACACGTTTTATATTTATCTGTCGTTCCCGCATGAATATGGATGTACCTGTTTGGCGTTAGCGAAGGGACACTAATCTGAGACATGAGAGAAACTGCTAGCAAAAACTGACCACCTATGCTATGCTCTTCAGCAAGTTGTCTCACCCTCACAGTTCCTGTTTTCCTTTCTCCCTGTTTTTGCTGGAACCGTGAGCGTTCCCCAGCAGGACCTCTCTCTGTGCATCCGCACACAGCCAAATTCCGGATGGGGAGCGCTGGAGCGCGAGAAGTCGTTACCTGGAACAACGAAGCGAACAGCAGGCTGACGTGACTTACTTGAGTAAGGACGG
>NW_010532657.1:0-9447 GCF_000687285.1 Phaethon lepturus | reverse complement strand
TGAACCGGGGCCAAAATCGTGAGACTTTTCGACCTGCTTGAGGTGAGTCTCTAAGGGAAGAGTCTGAGTAGGTCAGTGGGAATTTCTGATTCCTTTGGTTTATTTTAAAAGCTGCGTAATTCAGCAAGCAGTACCAGCCGGCTGATGGCAGTATGCAATCGGTGACCGGGGGGCGGGTAGGTAATCATTCACCAGCAGATTTTAACATCTCCTTTCAGAAAACAAGCTTCGGGCAGCGGCTGGAGCAGCTTCGAGCTCTTTCCCCTCCCCTGCCCGGGCGGAGGCCCCGGCCCGGCGCCGCGAGAGGCCGCTGCGCCGCAGGTTTTCTTTTCAGTACAGGATTCAACCCCTCCCAGGATAAAAATATATTTGTATAATCTACGAAACAATTCTGCGGAGCTATGCTGCTGAGGCCACCTGGTATTTTCACGAAGCCGGTGTAGTATTTACAGCGCGATGAACAGACAGAACCCATGCAGCAAGATTAAGTACAGAACACAGGTCTGGCGTCCCGATTATTACTTTTCCTCCCCTGCAGTGACCCATGAATCGGTGACTGATGTGATGCAGGCACAGTGCTGTTTGTATGTACTTGCACAGCTCTTGTGGACACTTCTCTTTCAGACACTTTGTGTAAGTTGATCAAGCAAAGGTCTTCACTGTCTCTCTGCACATAGAGATCTAGCTGATGGGCCTTGTATGCATGAACTCAGGTCTTTAAAAAAAAAAAAAAGTTATTTTGTGCCCGAACATATTAACCTAACCAGCTCTATATTCATACCATCATGAAAAATTATTTTAAAACCAAAATTCTCTCAGCACCAATTTTTCTAAGATTGTTTTCACACTTACAGTGACTTCTACGCTAAAGTACACATTAATGCCTCTGTGCAGCAGTGCTCCAAAATTACATTTTCTGACTAGAAAGCCAATTGCACCCATTTTTTCTTTTTTTCATAACAGATCACAAATTGGTTTTGTGAAACTGAATATATATAGATAAAAAAATAATAATTTTCAGAATTTTACTTCGCAATGACACAAATCTGCTCAGTAAATAAAACTGTGGGTCAGAATCTCAGCATAATGGCAACAGAATTGGTAGGAAAGGATTGTGTATAAGCCATTGCATCTAACTTTCAGCCACTCTTCTGTTGTTGAGCCTATTGTTTCTTTCAGGGGTCAGGCTCTGACCGTGATGCTATTTGCACACTGAGATACCTTCTGCTGCTGCTGCTGAGGGAAGTTCATTACTTCTCGAGTTATCTCTGTGTCTTTCACTTCGCTGAAAACCTGCATCTAGAATTTCAGAATTGTCCTTTGGAGACAGCTTCAATTTTACCGTTTATAAGCTATAGTTGCTAACAGTACCTGGATGCCAGATAGCACCCTTAGTCCTTTTTTGCTGCTTGGAAGTACGTGTATCTTTTTCTGTTTTGATGTTAATACTAAGAATAACTAAAGCACACTGGAAAAAAATCAAAATACTGCAGGCTGCTGTATTCTTTGTCTACTCCCATAGCCAAGCTTGTTGAAAAAGAGACCACAGGTCTGCATATTGGCATTTGGTTTTGGTAGTCTCTGAGTTCCCTGACCCATGGAGCCTACACAGCTATGCCCTGTGTGTCCTTTCCAGCTTCTGTCACCGTTTCTCTCACTGACTATACTGGTTTCTAGGAGTGAGACGGCAGACAGAGCTTTGTCTGTGCCTTGCTCTACATTCATTCAAACTGATGGGGACTACTGACTTACTCTTCTCTCTCTCCAAATTGCAAATATTGCTGAGGGATTTTTGTATTTTATTTTTAATAATTTCTCTTAGAAATGTTGTGACTTTAAGTTACTTTTAGCTTGCATACAGGCCTAAAATGACTTTTGAAAATAAGTCAGAAAGCAGAAAAAATGAAATGAACTCTGACACAGACCGGATCACTGTCATGGACAAAGTAACTTGAAGGAAGCAGAGACGGCGATCCACTCTTTCAAAGAAGCTGTCCCTGCTCCCGACGCCACTGAGTGAAGGAAAAAGAGAGAATCCTGTTCTGCAGGTTATTAATGTTGGTTTTGTAACTTCCCTGGGCTCAAAGGTTCATCTGCAAAACCACAGGGGAATGTTATAGCGAGGCAGTGTAGGAGGGAGGGTGATAGGAAAGAAGTGTGTGCCTGAGAACATTGGATATGAACTGCCAGCTCCAGACCATTTCTGAGTTAGAGAATATTAGATGGGGATGGAATGCAACATTTAATTTCAAGCTTCATCCTTCAATTGAAGGTAATTTTGAGAAATGCTCTGATTTTTGTTTAATTCAGAATTGGTTTGTCTTGAAAATAGCAAAATAAAATTGAGATGACATTTAGGGAAAAAATCTGAAATCTATTTCCTCCCTGCCCCAAACAAACAAAATTGTTTTAATCAATTTTTTTTCTTCAGGTTTCTAAAGCGATGAAGAAATTTACCTAAAACAAATGTGTGTATTTTGCTTCCATCAGCTCACCCCAGTGTGCATGCAGCACATGACCTGGGAGTGCAGCTGGTGGAGTGGTTAAATCTGGGAGGCAGGGGGGACAGCAGACCTGGCATCTGGAAGGAGGGCGAGGTACCACTCTGCTGTAAGGCACCAAGCAAGTCAGGAATATGACACTAGTCTCAGAGATTTTGAATTAAATAAAAATGAAAAATGACTGAACTATGAATTATTCTTGCAGAATGGCCACCTTGCTGTAGGATCAGGTTCCTCAACTACATTAAGCAGGAAATGGTCTCTTATCTGCTTTGTTTTTTAACAGGACGCTTTGATGAGAAACTGTACCTACTCTTGCAATATGGCATCTTACTGATCTTTAACTGAAGACTGGATCCTGTCAAACCCTGTTTTAAGTAGCCATACCCACAAAATACCCTGCCCTGCATATAAGAAAATCAAGAGGTCACTTCAGTCCTTCCGGTAGTTTCAGAAAAGCTCTTTCTATCATGAACACTCAATGCTTCTTACCTCCATCCTTATCTCCACTTGGCCTGCTTTTCTTACTGAAGTATTTGAATGTTTTCCAGTAACACATTAAGTGAACTCACTGAGACCTGTCACATGCTGTTCTTTCCATCTTTCTCTCATCCCTTCCTCGTGGAAAAATATTTGTCCAACTTGTTGCTTCATGTAATTATGAAAGGTAAATAGAAGCATTTGAAGCTGGGCACGCAGGGTTTCACCCTTCATCCAGAAAGTCTTTTATGGACAGCAGGGTAAGGATCAAAATACGAGAAATGCATTCCAAAATACAGTCTCGCAGATTTCTTAGCATCTTCAAAACCAGAACAGAGACTAACCCATTGTAGCCATTCAATTGTTTTTCTGTTATATCAGCATATAACAGGAACCAAAGCTTATATAAGCAGAATTCTGATACTGTATTTCTGTACTGACACAAAATAGGACAGAAAAAACCTTCAGAAGAGTAAAGAGAAAGGACAGATGCAGAAAGAGGCTCACGAAACTGTTTTAGAAAGAATGCTAGAAGTGTTACCAGGTATGTTGCCCCAAAGCTCCAGCGAGTTACCCTAGAGTCCCCCAGCAGAACACTGGGGAGCACCATGCCTCTTGGCCAAGCCTCTGCTATGTGCTCTACTTAGCACAGCGGAAAAAGACACGCTGCTGTCCTTGATGGTTAGATACTGACAGCAGTTTTAAAAAACACAAATGGCAGGGAAGTGTCCAGCCACAAGTGTCTTTCAGAAGAAACTGTGGGTTCAATACAATGAAATCACTTGGGAACCCGTCCAGCAAGGTGGACCTCAAGATACATGTTAGCTGTCTGCTCTCCCTGCTTAGTGGGTGAGCTACCTACCTCCCAATAGAGCACTGCATCAGGACAGCATAAACATGTGGATATGTCTGCTTAAAACATGTACAGGTTGTGAAAGCTGACACACCAGCTTCAGGCTGCTGTAAACCTACTCCCGGCTTAGACCCAGCTGGGCATTTTCTGCTGAAGGTGAGACTACACCTTAGGCGAGTTTGAGGTTCAGCACCCTCTTGGCCTGAAAAAAGTGTGCACCTTACATGATTCAGAAAAGTGCCACAACCGCCGGGGTGAAATGAAGCTTTGGGGAACATATTTTTCCTTCTACTGCCAAAGAACTGCAGACCAAACCCATGGGGTCAAAAATGGGAGTGCCGCAAGAGAGAGTGTGATTGTAACATAATGACATAGATTGTCTATGCATTTTATGCTAAATGGTCATTAAGTTAAAATAATAGAAATAACCCAGGGAACAAATCCCCAGTTCTTTTCCTGTTGAGCTGACAAGTTCTTATCACTGCTGATGCTTATTTTGGAATTTGACGAACCAAAAAAACCCATGTTATTAGACATGGAAAAATTCAAGTGAGAAGTTACAGGAAACTTTAATGGTCATAAAATGTGCAGCCTCTCAAATTTGGCTGACAAAATCACTTCAGCTGACAGCTTCCATTGTTAGGCATGTAATGGGTTTAAAAAGAGATAGGAAGCAAATTATAGGCTCTCTACAAATCAAGCCCACCCAGCACATTTCTGTGGCACACAGCAGTCATTTCTGCAGGTCTCTGCCAGGCAGAGCCTGGGCTAGAAGGCATCCTGCACCTGCAAGAGGCTGACGTGAGGCGTCTGTGAGAGGAATACACTCAGGTGCCAGAAGTACTTTGCAGGGATGTGGAATTAAACTTGTAAACTTTTATCCTTGGTTCACAGTGTTTTAAGAATGGGGTTTTTTTGGGCTACATCACCTGGCGCGTATTTTTGAAGGACTCTTCCATACCCTCCGTGGACAGCATTCTGTAGTTCACCTTGCTTAGCTAAGGTAAATTTGACGTGACCTTTTCGCCTCGCCTCCACGTTTACTTTGCAAACCCCTTACTGGTAAAGCACACTTGCTGCTGGGGAGCCAGCGGGACGAGGGCGGAAAGCAGCGGGAGGAGGCAGCGAGGCAGAGCTCCTCTGTCCCTCCAGGGACACGGGGGACAGCGGGAGGGTGGAAGGTGTGTCGGCATCTGCTGCACAGATGTGAGGGTGCGAGTCCCCTCCTGACCCCTTTCTGCACTCGGTAGTGGCAAAAAGGTTGTGACTGGCTTCGTGGCAATCATTCGCCATCACCATCTGATTTAAAGCCGCTATCACAAATGACACGCAGAACTCATTCCCCGTGCAGCTCTATTCAAAGTGGCACTTAACTGCGCTGAGTGAATGCTGATGAATGTTCTTTAATTAAAGCACTATAATAAAAAACACAGAACATCTGTGCCAAGGTGCTAAGTAATGTGTCTAAACAGATGTCTAATTTTGAGCTCAGTCACATTTCTGAAATATTATACAAAATTTTCAAATAGGAAATAGAGTTGCTGCTTTTCACATGTGCATTGTATTTCTCTTTAATCAATGCAAATCTTCTCAGCCTGCATTTGGTTTTATTTGAAGTTCAGTGAGCTATTCTCCGCCTTTGGGCTTCCAGTTAAGCAGCTGACATACTCTATCAGTAGAAGACTGAAAAAATTTCCCTTTTCTTTTATTGTGATTAAACATCCTAGTATTTATTACAGCTAAAGTACTGGAAACAAATATACATGCAGACATGAACTTTTATGATAAATTTGGTTTGCAGAAAACATTTGAGATTGCTTGTGTTCCAAGCAATTTTTTTTTTAAAAAGAGACCTTTACTTGAACAAACTGACCTTGCTAAACAGCTCTGCAGTGCACCATGAGTCTCTCTTTTTAGCAGGGAGCCTGTGGGCTCCAGCACAGCCTGATCGCTGACCTTGAGCACACCAAACTGCAACATAATCCTGAACTCCACATCAGAAAGGCAGCAGCCTGAGCAATTCCAACAGGTATCTTTTGCAAAACACAGAGTGAGATCTGATCCCGTAAGAAATTAGCTCAAGAAAGAAGAAACTTATTTCCAGGAATGGAAATCCATTATTATAGTATCCATTATAGTATAATCCATCCATTATAGTATCCAGTGGATACTCACAAGCCAGATTCACATTATCAGCATCTCTTCACTCTTTTTTTTTATAGCATCGTCTTCAGAAAAGTTATAGACAGGTATACCTGCTGCTTCTCCTGTCGCTAGAACCTTCCAGCGCTTACCAGTCACTAATAAATACGATAACACCTTCCACCTTTAGATAAAGATTCTTCTCTTTACCTTTAAGGTTCTCCCCCCTTCTGCTCCAGCCTTGGTATCACAACTCATCTTGGGGCAAAGTGCCAGCTCCTGTAGGCTTTTGCTGAAAGGTCAGAGCTCTGGAAACAGTTGGCAGCTGCCTGGGCGCTGGGGGCACGGGGTGCCCCAGCCAGCAAGGCGCTTGGTACGGTTTCGATAAAACGTTTCTGGGATAAAGCCCTCTGTTAAAAATAGCTTTTCTTAAGGTTTGTCACATTCTGCCACAGTTTTCCAGAAACCCAGAGAAATAAAAACATGTTTTGATTGTGCTGCTCGACGGCTGAAGCTTACCCCAGCTAAAGCTTGTCACTCACTACCCTACAGGGATAATAACAAGAAGAATGGTATTTATTAAAAAAACACAGGGAAAAAGGAAAGAGGGAAGTTCTCTAAGCAGGGGACTGTCAGCCTCACTTGCAAACCTAAACTATACTGAGAGGCAGGGGTGCCAAAGGACCTTTTGCCTGCCAGTTTTTATGTGAGATGGGTAACTTTTTCCAAAGGAAAGTGGAAATGACCCCAACACTCACCCCAAGCCAGTGGCCGCTGGGGCCATAATTAGAAAAAAAAAAAGGGTGGTGGATAAAGCTCCTCATGTTCCGGGGAAAAAGTGTTTTGGGAAGGTGTCGTGGTTTAGCCCCAGCCGGCAACTAAGCCCCACGCAGATGCTCGCTCACTCCCCCACAGTGGGATGGGGGAGAGAATTGGAAGAGTAAAAATGAGGAAACTCATAGTTTGAGATCAAGACAGTTTAATGGGTAAAGCAAAAGCCGCACACACAAGCAAAGCAAAACAAGGAATCCATTCACCACTCCCCATGGGCAGGCAGGTGTTCAGCCATCTCCAGGGAAGCAGGGCTGCATCACGTGTAATGGTTTCTTGGGAAGACAGACGCCATCACTCCGAACGTCCCTCCATCCCTTCCTTCTTCTTTGTCCCAGCTTTATGTACTGTCCATGATGCTATATGGTAGGGAATATCTCTTTGGCCAGCCTGGGTCAGCTGTCCCGGCTGTGTCCCCTCCCAGCTCCCCGTGCACCCCCAGCCTGCTCGCTGGCAGCCCAGCCCGAGAATCTGGACTGTCCTTGAATGCACAGTAACAACCCAAAACATCAGCCCCTCATCAACATTTTCTCATCCCAGATCCAAAACACAGCCTCACACTGGCTTCTGTGAAGAAAATTAACTCCATCCTGGCTCTGAGGGGGGAAAGTGGGGGGTGTAAGAAGAGGTTTAGTCTGTGCGCAGTGGAAAACGCAGAAAGCGTTCAGTTGTCAGAAGGGGCAGAAACGGTCTGTGCAGATGACCACGGGGAGGGGATGGAGGAGGTGTGTGCAGCCCAGGCAGAGCCCCGTGTAGGTCAGGAAGATGAATAAACGCAGATGTGGGGAGAGAGAGAAATTAGGGCAACGGCAAGTGAATCCCAGGGAGAAGTGGCAGGGGAGGAAGAGACCAGTGGGATCAGGAAATGAATCTGAGGCTGGAAGCTCAAAGGAAGCTCCCTCCTTTCCCTGTGGGCTGAGGGATCCTCGGGTCCTCTGGACGGGTTGAAAGGTTGTCCTCTTCTAGACTACAGATACTGCATATTTAGGTTCTCTGAGATGCATTCTCCTCCTGCCTGAAAACTTTTCCTAGGAGGATTTTAATTTTTTTCTCATGTTTGTCCCAGATTTCCTGGCATGCGGCAACCTGATCAGAGTAATTCCTCAGGTATTCCGGCCTATGTGCCGTGCGCCTCCAAATCCTGAGCAACTCCACTACGAAGTGATTGCCAGAACTTTCAGGAAGGAGCATCTGTCCCGTACATTAACTCTTCTGCATGTACGAGAAACGCAGGCCGTCCCAGGCCCGTCTGTATTCACAGTATGTGAACAGTGGGGGTCAGTGTGAAGTTACTGTGGAGGCACTGCGCAGTCTGTGCCAGGCAGTCTTTGCACAAGGACCTTTAAAAAAGGCTGGCGTTTGTTTGTTTGAATAAAATCTTCCTAGTTTTTTCGTCGAGAGATGTGGAATTAACCCATGCCTCTGGCTGTCGACCAAGTAGGCCCCCATCGCCTCCCGGGAGAGCATTACTGAGGCATGCAGCAAAAAGCAGTGCGTCCAATTTCATTCTTTTCTCCTTTGAACGCTCCTACGCCATTTTCTTATGTTGCCTGAAGATGGGGACTCGTTATGCCAGTGCCCCGTTTCCCGCTCTCTAGATACTCATGCCCTGTGACCTGCCCCGTAACACCAGAAGAGAAACCCCTCCGAGGACATAACTGTTGCTCCAAGCAAATACCAGCTGAGTAGTTACAATTCCCTGCACATGGCAGCAGTAAAAGGGGAGAGGCAGAGGCAGGGGGAGCAGATGATCCGGGAGGATGGGAGCACAGAGCCTGGCAGTCAGCTGGGTGGGTTGTCCTGGGGGTTGCCTGCTTTGCTGTCCTGGCTGGGCTGCCGGAGCCCTGGAGCGTGAGACCAGAGTGTAATAGCTGCCTCTGATTTAGGTCTGCAGTAGCAGAAGTGCTGGGCAGCACGGAGTACGTGTTCCGGCGTGAATGGTTTCTAGAAGGAGAATGGCTTGATGGAATGAAAGGAGAGGAGCTAGAAGAGCTGTCACTCGATTTTATTGTGCCATTGACCCTGTCAGGATGGGGGGGTAGACAACCTGATGTATTGTGTTACGTTTCTACAGAGAGCGGCTTGAGTTTTCCGTAGCGCTCTTCAATCGATCCAAGTGCAAATGGAAACCCAGTTCCTTGGGCTGTGGAGTTGCAAGCAGCTACAGAAGCAGGCAGCCATCTCTCTCCTTCTGTTACTATGTCTTAATGGTATGTACTTATGAATGGATCTTAACATCTTTGTGAATGTACATCATCTGGTCTTTAAGCTATGTCAATCTTTGTCATCATAAATTTATGGTAATTGCACGCAATTCCTGCAAATATACTTCTGCTTCTTCTGTGCTCTCCACGGATATTCCTATAGCCACCTTCAAATCTACCACAAGACTTATCTCCTTTGCGATACCCTGCTAGCTGGTTACAGTTTGGCTGCTAGTGAACCAAGTTTACTCCTTGTTTTCTGTAAGGATCAAAACAAGGGAAGACACAGCAAATGCCATATTGATCTATTCCATTAGTGTTTTGCAACTTACCACGCATAGTTCTCGGAACACCAAGCTTTCTAGAGCTATGATTTTCTTTTTTACCTTATTTGTATTACCTTTACCTTTTTGCTGGGACTCAGGGAAAAGAGGAG
>NW_010532656.1:575-20898 GCF_000687285.1 Phaethon lepturus | reverse complement strand
GGGGCCCGTGGGGCCGTGATAAGGCCAAGTCGTTCTTGTGCGAAGTGACGCCGATCCCTGAGGCGGCCATCGGGTTGTGCTTTCCCCCCTCCGTGCGCGGCTGCAGCCGTGGCCGGGAAGCGCAGCTCCCCGTATCACACCCGCGCCTGTAACCCCCGTGGGGAAAACCGCTTGCGGGCATGGAAACCAGGGTGTTGCCGGTGGTTTTAGTGACACAGTTGTTTCTCTGCGCTGCTGAAGGGTAAAGCTGATTTCCTTTCCTTTTTTTCCCCAAAAGGAAGAAGTTTTGGTATAACAGCCCTACCCTGGGATCTAAATTGGTAAGTGCAAGCGTTTAAGGCGCAGTGTTTATCTGTGGAGGTGGAACAAGCTTGTGCTTCTGCCACTGTGTCTAACGGGAAAAACGTTTTCTGATGGAGAAATAGCAGAATTTTGTGAATGAACGCTAGGGCCTCAGTTCCACTGTGACATGCCAGGATTGCTGTGGAGAGAAGCCGTTTGGCTCCCAGTGGCCGTTTCTTCTCCTGTGCTGTCTTTCACCTGCGCCAACACCAACACTCTCTTGTGTGCTCTTGAGCCCATAGCAGACAACCGATCCAGATTAGAAATTCCGTGTACCAGCTTAGTTTTGCTTCTGCAGGAAACAAGTTTTCATGTTTGTTTTTTAAACAAGCAATGCTTTTCAGTTAATACATGCTGTATTTTAGAAAACTGATTTATTGAGTGGAATAACTTGCTACAAAATAATAAAGAAACTAAGAAACCTTGACTGTAATACATGAAGGTCAAGGATTTTTGTGAAGAGAAATATTCTTTATTGAAACACCTGATGCATAAGGCTTATACCAAGCCATCACAGCTCCAGTAATGGCATTCTAAGAGCATACCTAGTAGAGTGCATAAAACTGTATATAATTGCCTAGTACAAGTTTGTAATTAGTGATTTGTGTATTTTTTTTTCAGATGTATAAACCAACCAAGTTTGCCACTGTAATGAAAGATGACCAGACAAAAACTAGGAAGGAAGATAACATACGCCTCAGAGTCTTGAATAGTCTTATCCATAAAGCTGTGGCAGACATGATGACTACCTGTGAAGTTAATCAAGAACTTTATGATCTCAAGCTGGAAGTCTGCAAGGCAAGTGCCAAAGCTGCAGCTTGTGTTGAATGGCTCTGACTGTGCCTTGAGGTCGGCATGGTGCGCCAAAGGAGCTGCCCTGGATGTTGTGATGTGTGCAGGAGGAGTTCTGCTGCATTGCTGCTGACGTGGCACATCACAGGAAGATGGGGCTCTGGATTCATCTTGGACATTAGGAAAACTTTACCACTGTTGTACCTGGCTTAGTAGACCTTTCCCACTATAATGCAAATGCAACTTAGGCCAACTAAATGGTGATTCTCCTGGTATGACTTTTTTCTGTTACTCAGACATGTACTATTTGCCATGCCCTTTCAGAAGGATGAGCCTGGTTTTACCTACGTGTAAAACCTTTCTTTGTGCAGCTCTGTGAGAGCTGATACCTCCTTGTGTCCCTCACCAGCATCATTACACAGGCATAAGACCTAGGTGGGGCACGAGCTTAGTTCAAAAGAAAAGGCAAACCTAAGAAAATGGCATTGGCAAGCAAGGTTCCTGAAAGAATTGGAATTTGTATCTTAATTGTAGCTAGCGTTGTCATAATTCCTGGGTTTGGAAGGGATGTTAAAGCTCTAATTTCAGGAGCTAAGCCAGTCTCCACATTCTTGTTTGTTGTCTGTAGTTTTTTCTTCTGCATTTGCTATTTTGTTAATATTAAATGATACCAATGTTTGCTTAAAAGCTTGATGGACTTAGCTTTGTTAGCTAGAAACATGGGAAAAAAAATTGCACCTCATAGCTGCATGTATGACAAGGGCTTGGTTTGTCATTTATGATTGAAACGTGTTTTTGAATTCATTCTGTCTTCAGGCAAGTGATTGAAATTACATGGTCAAGATGAATCTGTTGGCTCTATATGTGCAGTATCCTTCATACAGAATTTCTCTACCTAGGGCCTTGAGGATAGCTTGTCTAACTTGGGTGGCGTGTCTGCACATAAAAATACTGTCCGGTGTAGGCAAGCCACAGAACTTTCAGGAGGCATTGCTGTAGATGAAGTAACTTATGAGAGAGGGAAAGAAACAGCATTCTTCCAAATATAGCACAGATTTTTTATAATTACATAGTGCTTAGTGTTCGTGCTGCACTGGGACATGGTTGAGACTCAGTCCTGACTTACTTTTGAGCTGATTCTGGTCTGATACAATTACTTACGTTACCAAAAGAAATCTTCTAGTAGGCCTTCTGCAATCCATCAGAATTTGGTTTTTTGGGTATCAAAAGTTAAAATTACGTAAAAGCAAAACAGATAGGCGTCATGCTTCAGGCTTGATACATCAAACTTTTATCCACTCGATAACATTACTCATGTGATGATGAAGACAGGCTTGTGTTACTTAGGGTTGTTTATGTGCTTACATTAGATGCAGTGTGGGAGATGCGGAGGGTTGATCCTGCAGTAGAAACAGCTGGTTAATGATCATGGTGGGTTTTTTTGTAATGAGTGGTGGATTTCCCAAGGGAGGAGTTATTTGTCGGTGGAGAAAATCAGTATCTACTTTGTTTTTTGAGGACAGTCCATTCTGCCCTAGGAAAGAGTAGCACTGTCAACAGCAGACTGTGACATGGTTTTCATTCCTGGGAATACCCTGATGGAATTGTCTTTTCCTGCAAATGTCTGTAGACACGTGTTTGTTTGAAGAGTTGCTTTCTGGATTAGATGACCTCTGAACTCTGCCTTCCAATGAGTAGTTTATTCTTTATCCTCCCTCTTCCTCAGCTCCTTCCTTCGGTTGAGCCAGACAAGTTATTAGAAGTTTGCTGAGTGTACTGTCATGGCAAGAACCTGTTCTGTAAGATGCTGCTAGATGCAGTGAATGAGAGTTACAGAAATCTTTCAGAATTCAGTTTGTGTTTCAGAAGTTTATTCTTCAGGAAGACTGTCAATCTATCTCCTGTGTGCTTTGGCCCCTGCACACTGTGCGTTTTCTGTTGCTTGCATGACAGCTACAAATATTATCTGTTAGTGAGCTAGAAGTTCAGGCCCTGGAGGTTCCTAGCAGGCTTTAGAGCTGGAGGGTCTCTTACATTACAGTGGCATGGAGGGCGTTCTCTTTTCTGTCACTATCAAAATCAAACTCTGGGTGACCACAAACCAGGCTCTGTCACAGGTCCTTCTTTAGCGGAAGCTTACACTTTCAACTGTATTCGTAAATTGTCATTCTCTGGAGTATTTGTGATGGTAGCACTGTCGCATTGACACTGTAGCATTGTCAGTAACATACAGGTGTTGACAGACTTCCCCATTTAATTTCAGTTGAAGGGGAGATCAGACAGTGAATAAAAAAAGTCCTTTCAGGTACTGAATGTAAATCTTATTTGGTGTTAAACTACCTCTATAAAGGCATCACGTAATTTTCGTTCTTAAGAGCAGAGTTGGCAGAGAGATTCTCCTAAGAATTTACATACCTGTTTTGAGTCACTGTATGTGTATTTGTGAATTAGAGACTTTGTTGTATATGAAGTGTATGTATATATATAATTTTAAAGAAATGTTTGTCTTTTTGCAGGTGTCCCTGGCATCAAACTTTTCAGCGTGTCGTGTGTACTGGAATCCTGGTGCTACTACGGAGAAAGAAAGTTATGTTGAAAGTGTACTGCAGAAGAGTGCTCCACGTATACGGTACTGCTGTGGGACAAACAGTTAGACCACTTCATAAATTGATAGCCATGTACTAGTATTTCTTAAGTATTTCTAACAAACTGTATATGACTTGTTAGGATGCTTTAGGTTTTTAAGATATTTGGAGTCAAGAGCATTGCCTGTGATGAGCCTCACAGGGAAGGATGACTGTGTCAGACCAGCTATGTATTCTGCAGGAGCACAGCTGGCTTATTTGGCTTCTGTGCTTTCCTAGGATTGGACTGGGCTGAGGAGAAAGAAGGAGGAGTTTGGATGAAGTTTCACTTCATTGTACTGAAACTTCACTGAAGTTTCACTTCAGTGACGGTGGGCTGGACATGCTGTGCACGACAGTAGGCCAGAATATGATGCTGCAGATTCACTGGGCAGTTTGGGTCGCTAGGGACAATTTGGACCTCCAGAAAGGATGCCTGATACTACAGAAATTCTTCATAATACTGATACAAAAAATAAATGTTGGGATGCTACAGTGTAGTATGATGCTTTTACCCATTTTTGGCAGAGGGTCCAGTGAGTTTTCAGGGTATCATAGACATTTTTGTTTCTCCCTCTTTCCTGGGCTTACCCTCTGCTATCTAGCCAGTCTGTTGGAGGATCAGGAGTTCACCCCATGGGGAAGGTGGCATTGAAACATACCTGTAGAGCCATTTCCTTTCCCCCTGTTTCCCTAGGCTGTGTCCAGCACAGTGCTCTCTTCTGCTCCCATCAGCTTCCTCTCTTTGAGAAGGAATGTGGCTGGCTGGGAAGATGATGATGGGAGTCCTGTAGGTCCTTTCTGCAGCTAGCACGTAGGACTAATTGTCTTGCCCTGCTGTGAGGGCTCTATCCCCCACTGCTCTCGCCTTTACAGCAGGGATAAGGAAGCCAAATGAAGTGAGGAAAGACCTGCGCCAGCCTGTGCATATAGGAGACAACTCTTAAATCATCAGTAGTCAGTGGGACCTGCAGCTAGTGGTTTTTGTATGTTATACTTTCAGCATTGGGATTCTGCAATGATAGCAGTATTGCTTAGCACTAACCTGAATGGTTACCCGTCAGACTAAGTTTTGGGATTCTGCAGTGATAGCAGTATCGCTTAGCACATATAGGAGACAACTCTTAAATCATCAGTAGTCAGTGGGACCTGCAGCTAGTGGTTTTTGTATGTTATACATTCAGCATTGGGATTCTGCAGTGATAGTATTGCTTAGCACTAACCTGAATGGTTACCCGTCAGACTAAGTTTTGCAAACCATATCCTTAACTTTGCAGTACTGCAGGAATTAATCTAACATACTTTATCTGTCCTGGAGGGGTGCTGTACTGTTACTTATGCTGGTGAATGCTGTATTTTTGCCAGGTATCTTCTGACGAGTCAGCAGATTCTAGGAAATGTGCCCCCAATAGTATTTGTGAAAGACAAAGAAGCTGCAGCTGTAAAAGAGGTAATTGTAGTCTTTGACTCAATGTACAAATATAATGATATTTGTATAAGATAATAAATAAACTTAGCATACCATAATGCTTAGGAATACTGAGAGCGCTGATCATTCAATTGTTCTACCAATCTACATTAAAAATCAGTCTTCGTCTATACCGTTTCCTCTTCATGTTCCAAAGTGTTTTAGCAAAGAATCTTGACTAAGACTGATGCTTATGTACAATGTGAAAGAATCCTCGTAGCTATTGCCTCATGAGCTTTTTTTGATTGCTACTATTAACATTTCTGAAGTGAAGTTTTCAGAAAAGCTTGTAGGCCAGATCATTAGGCCAATAAAGAAATCCTAAAAAATGAAATTAGAATTTTAAGGAATAATACAGGGTAGGCAGTTGTCTGTTGCCTGGTATACATGATTATAGAAACGAAGTCTGAGGAGCTGTCTTCCACATTTTAGATGTTATGTGTTTTTAAAATGCCATTGAATGTAACCACATGACTTTAAAGCTTGGGTTTTTTTAGCCCAACCCTTTTCCATCTGTGAATTGTTAAAATGTTTCTAGGGAAGCGCAGATCTTTCGCATAGCGGATGTAAGCTCACTCATACTAAATTTTTTTTCCCTACTTTTAAAATTACTTTTACTATTCCACATTTTCTGTCAAGGTGTTGATACTTTTAACTTTTTGAAATACTGCTAGAATAATGATGTTTTCTATGAATTTACTGTCATTAGGACTATGAAGTGAGAGCTCTTAAATTGTGAGATTTCCAGAAGAGAAAGATGACACCAGGGAGTGGAATCCCATGAAAAGCATCTCCTCAAGCTCAATGTGAATGGAAAGAACATCAGTTGACAAGTGCATGTTCACATTTGTGCCCTCAAGTGCCTTATTCTTAGATGTGTTACTATTACAACCAATTATTGTTAGTGACTTATGGGCTCATGCGCTGTGTATTACCAGAGCCGGAAGGGGTAACAAGAACTTCAGAATCTCTAGAAATGCAGTGAATTGCTTGAACTTTCTGTGGTCAGAAAAATTCCGAGTTTCATGCCAATATAATGATCCACAGTGCAAATGTTGTTCACCTGCATTAGCATCAACAAGAATATAAATTAAGTAAACACTTCCGAAAGCTGTTTGTATTTGTTATTATGCTCCCCCTAATCAACGCAAGAAATTCTACACAAGAAGTAACAAGTGATTATGGAAGCACTTTGTCATTACTATTACTCTGTTATTAACGTACGCAGATGGAGCTACAGACATCTGCCCCTGCAGGTCCTGCCTTTCAGGTCTGTTACTGTGGAACCTGTTCCACTAACCACTGTCTCTGAAACTTTGTTAAATGACCACTTACTCTTCTTGAAGAAAACCCCTGTACTACCTTACCTTCAAGTTCAGTGCATAGGCACCAAAGAAAGTTAACCACCGAAGACAACTAGGAATAAAAATCTCAAATTAAATAAAATTTTCACAATTAGGTACAGTCTATAAGCACTGGATATACTAGATTTGTAGCATTTACTGGTTAGGTGCCATGTTAAAAGGGAGTGAGGAACTCAGTATTTACATGCAATAGAAATACAAACTTGCAGAAAGGGGGAGGAAAAAAAAAACCCCACCCCAGTGTAAGAATGTTACGAAAAAAGATTTGCAAGACTGAAGTAAGACCAAGTAAAACAAAAATTATGTTTTTCACACAATCCCTAGCCAACTGTTCAGAATGTACGAGGCAAAAAACTTTGTGGGAAACCTTGCATCAGTTAGTTGACACAGACTTCCCAGGCAAGAAGTATAAGCACTTCCATGTAAGTGAAAGAAAAGGCTATTTTGAAATGGTTTTACTAAATATTCCAAACACATAGAAAGTAAAATATTTGCTGTTTGATATATGCCTGTTTCTTGTGTATGTGTGAACAATGTAAATTTAATACAGGGCCTTTAATATGTATTGATTTAATGTGTTTACAGATTGAGGAATTATTGTCAATTGCTGATTTTGGACCTACAGAAGAAGTAGAAACACTCTCTCAGAATGATTCTAGGTGGGTTTTTTCAAATCAGAATTGTACAAGTGTCCACTTCCATTTCTGTTGGCTAACTTAAATTGGGTATTATTTGACGTGACAGAAAGTATATTTTAATTAGATGTGTACATTGTTGTTATCCTAGAGTTCAGCAAATGGTGTGATGAGGAAATTGAGAGAGACTTTTTGGAAGACCTTACCAAAAAGGCATCTCGGCTTTTAAAGAGATCGGTTGACCCCTTTTTATTAACAGAAGAGGCTACAGAATAGTCTAGGACAAAACGTAATCACCCCAGAAATTAAATGTAGAGGACAGTGTTTTATTTTGTGCCTTAAGCTTTCTTTACCAATGTTACACCCATTTATGAAAATTAAGGTAAAATATTTCTTACTATATATGCGCTGGTTTACTTCCATATTTTAGCGCAGAAACATTTTCATAGGCTATTTTGTCATTGGTTCTTGTGCAGAGATACCTTTCTGCAGACCACAGGTTTGCAAATATGGAAAGGAAATACATTTTTTATATATAAGTGGACCTTTGTTAAGCTGTGGAGAATGACTGAATTGTCACTTGTAACAGCATAACGTATATGGTGTCAGAGGCAACCAACCCATAAGGTGATACCAGAACACAGTCTTAGAAATTAGCTGTGTTTGATGTCTGTACTCTGAGTGACATAGTCATCAGATTTGCTACTTGCAGACCCAATACTTGTTCTGGTATTGGTATCTTTACTTCTATGAAGAAAATATTTTTAGAATTTTTAAGAATTCAAGACCCAACGTGTTTGTGACAATTAAATTTTAGAAAATGCTTTGCAGTGGTAATATTTGTTTCTTGCTGGTAATTTTCTTATAGAATCATAGAATCTTTGGGTTGGAAGGGACCTTCAAAGGCTATCTAGTGCAACCCCCCTGCAGTGAGCAGGGACATCTTCAACTAGATCAGGTTGCTCAGAGCCCCATCCAGCCAGAACTGGAATGTTTCCAGGGATGGGGCAGCTACCACCTCTCTGGGCAACCTGTGCCAGTCTCTCACCACCCTCATTGTACAAAATGTCTTCCTTATATCTAGTCTAAGTCTACCCTCCTCTAGTTTAACACCATTACCCCCGTCCTGTTGCTAAAGGCCCTGCTAAAAAGTCTGTCCCCATCTTTCTTATAAGCCCCCTTTAAGTACTGGAAGGCTGCAGTAAGGTCCCCCTGGAGCCTTCTCTTTTCCAGGCTGAACAACCCCAGCTCTCTCACCCTGTCCTCACAGGAGAGCTGTTCCATCCCTCTCATCATTTTGGTGGCCCTCCTCTGGACCTGCTCCAACAGGTCCATGTCTTTCCTGTGCTGAGGGCTCCAGAGCTGGACACAGTACTCCAGGTAGGGTCTCACCAGAGTGGAGTAGAGGGGCAGAATCACCTGCCTCGACCTGCTGGACACCCTTCTTTTGATGCAGCCCAGGATACATGAGCATAAAAACTCTACATTTGTTGGTACTCCTCTACTTGGCCATTTTTTTTCTGGTATAAGTGTGGATTGTTATACATGAGTACAAGTCTACTGATAAATCTCCCTAAGTTAACAAAAAGTAAGTTAATTCAGCATTCTTCTGTGAGGGATTTTTGGCTGTTGAGGGATAGGGCTGAACAATCTGTTGAAATAATGTTTCTGCGGACTGGGTGCTCTCAAAGCCAACAGCCTTGCACTTGTGTGCTGCAGTCTGTTGGTGGAAATGCCTTTTGTGCCTTCACCTCCCACAGGATGGTTCATCAGGTGCAAATCAGAAATAGCTTCTTGGGGGAAATCATTGTTGTGACAGACTTTCCCACAGGGCACCTAGCATCTTCCTCCCTGTCTTGTGGAAATACTTAAGTTCAGCTTAAGGTGCCATATGCTGTTATTCATACACCTGTCTGATGCGTTCGGGGCACAGGCTGCTGCTTCTCACTTCTTGGAAGAGCTGGGAGAAATCTAACTTCCTTGGGGCTCCCAGGTCCAGTGCTCACTCTGCTACCTATGCACACTTTTTCCCAGAAGCAAGCAGTTTCATCTGGAATGTAGCTGCTTTATTGGCTTCCTCCCGTTAAATCTGTTGACACACTGACAGGCTTATACACAGTCTGTCTTTGGACACTTAGTACAGTGGTATCTCTTCCTTCTTAACATAGGGACCACAACGCTGAACACAGTCCATTAATGAAATCAAACTGAAAACTCGAGTTTATTTCCGCGTTACTCAAGTTGTCACAATTAGTATTGCCCCTTAAAATATACACGAAGGAAAAAGCTCACAGCATTTGTTTTCCTTTCCACAGTAAACTGTTCTCTTCAGCAACTCAATCTTCAGATTCATCCATGCGGTCTAATCTTTTTGGTATTGATCATGAACTGCTGAATAAGCAGATAATGGACTACAAAAGACTGAAAGTGTCAAGAGATATAGAAAGCATTGCTTGGACAGAAGAGCAGGAGCAGCAGCTTTCTAAGATTCGAAAGAAAATAAAAAAGAAAAAACCAAAGAATTTTCCTGATGATGACATTACACCACAGAAATACTTACTGGACAGATACGAAGCTGATTACTGGGATGATAACACTGAATCAGTCTCGGACTATGAGCTCGAGTATGAATTACAGGAAGAGGCAAATGAATTGGAGGCGGATGGTGGCAAAACTCTAAGTCAGCCTACTAATAAACTGAAATGAAGTGAAAAAGCCACTCCCTTTAAAATGGAGGCTGCCAACAGCAAAAAGACAACTGCCATAGATACTGAAAGATCAGTTTTGTACAGTCTGTTTACCAGTTCCTCTTTCAAACTAAGAGGTTTGTCACACGTGGGGAGGTTTGCTAGCACAAGGTATGTAAGAAAATCTAAAATGCTATTTGTGACATTCTGTTAAGAAGCTTTCAAGCTGGTGCAGTGGTAGGACTTTCAACCAGAGAGCAGTTCTATAATAAAATATACATAGTGCAGCACTGCGTTAAAACTTCTTGCAGTTCTGTTGATTATTTCCAATAAAATGATGGTTTCTGTGTTGAAATAAAATGTTGTTGGGTTTTTTTTTTTGAGTGAGCTGGGGAATCATATAAAAAAGTGAGAATAAAGCTTTCTGGCTCAAAGCAAGTAAAAAGTAATAGCATGAGTGTATAAAGTCAGAAGGGCTGAAGCTTCAAAGTTACAACTAATAGAGTAGTAAAAAGGAATTCTACCAGAAATAAGGAACATTTCATTCCATTAGTTAATGGGGAAGTAAAGAGAGACAATGCAGGGAAAATTGCACTATGCTATGTTGCTCTATTTTTTTCAAAAAGATGAAACGGACAGCAAGTATAAGCTCCAGAATATAAAAAAGTAGTCTAAAGGATTTTTAGGTTGAAGGGAGGAGTTCAGGTCAGGAAAGAACACTGAAATTCACTGTAGGTTATTTAATAATCCCCTTGAAGCATATTATGAAGATTGTCTGTAAGAATACGGAGGGGATATGGGTTATGAATGTCCATAGGATATTCCTATAAGCTGTTTAGAGCTTGTATTGAATTATAAACATATGCATCACTTTCATTAGGATACACATTGAAGCTGTAGCTCACATTAGTATTTGCCTAACTTGATGTAGGTGAATAATCCCACAAATTTCAGTGTGCCTTGTTCAGACTTTCCAGGAGTTCTTCCTAAATTCCACAGGACAGACACACTTTGAAGTAGATGCTTTAGTTTGTTTTCCAGTGAGTGAAGGTATTTATGGTACCAGAAATTGTTCATGTGCGGTATCACCATCAGTTAAAGCTAGCCATGAATTTGTTGCAACTTGGCAACAAAGCTCTAAACTTTTTGAATGAATGACAGGAACCTGTTAATCGGTACCTGCTAAGTGAAGCCACAGAACGCTAATGTCTCCATCTTTAGTTTCTGCTGTATAAAATTTGGGACTGTCCTGACTCTACCTAAAGGTTAAAAAAAGGAAAAAAAACCCAACACCCAAAGAACCTACATATTAGGCTTTTGAAAGAACAAAGTTGATTGCTTCTGCTTAATGTTTAGTTTGGACATCCATAAACTAGGTTTGCAGTTCATAGATTAGATTCATCTAAAAACAACCAAAAGCATTCTCGCTGTCAGCCCTAATACTTCTACTCCCTTGTTAAGCAAATGAGGGCAGTTGACCTCTTCTGCTAGCCACAGCTAATGTCACAGAAACCAGGCTTTGCTCACAGAGAGATGGCCTAGCACTTACTTAGGGTGCCCAGGGATGGGACAGCCATTCTGAACCTGGTGATGAAGAAAACGAAGCAAAAGCAACCAGATTTAGATGGAAATGTTGAAAACGACCAGGTGGGACGGACTGGAAGGAGGAAGCGGCCCAGGGGATATCTAGAGAATGGCACAAGAGCAGATGGGTGGGAGCAGCTGTGGCCCCATCCCCGGCTTCCCCCTCATTAGTCCTCTGCCTCAGCATCCGCCGGCCTGCCAGGGAAGCAGGGTGGGAACTTTTCTCTGCTATGCTACCAGTGTAAAAGTAACCTCAAGACTTCTACAGCTGTAAAAGACGATAAATGAACGTTACACGCTACCGGAGCAATATAAACTATCATCACTTGCAGAGACCCTTGATTTCGGTTTTATGTAATGTATAACCACAGATAGGGAAGGAATTTCTGGGGCCTTCAGACCTGGTCCCCTACCTTTAACAGCAGCCACTTGCTGCAGTCTGTTAATTTTGGTTAGGAATATGCAGCTGGGAGTAATTGTTATTTAACATTGGCAGAGTCAGATGTGCATCTCGACTTAAGCGATTGGTGCCGCTGGGAGCATGTGCTACACCACTCGTGTTTGAATCAATATGATTAGTCAATGACAGTTTTAAAAAACACAAGAGCTTTCATTGCCTCCTATGCCTGTCAATCCAAGCCTTCCCAAACACTCTGGAACTCTGTATATTGTTTACATCTAAGTTTCAGACTGCAAATAAAGAAATACCTCAGTTATCCCTCCAATCTGGTTATTTTCCTGAAGACCTGGTCCTGTAAGGGGCTGATTTTGAAGGGGAATGAGGGCACATAGCTTCTCTGCTTCATTTTAGCCAATCAGTCAATCAGTTTGATTTCTCTGACCCCTCTAAGACCTTGCCATGAAAGTGTTTATGCATTTTGTGTCTTTCCAAGACAGCACATGTTTTTCCAGCAGAATTGCTGAATAACACTGCTGTGCTGCAGGCAGGCTGGCAGCGAGAAGTTTACTAAGCCTCTCCAAAACATGTAACTCAAGGAGAGTGACTGTGTCCTTACTCACGTGAGTCAGAAAAGCCACTGACAAAAAAATGGCATCATGCCAGGGAAACTAGAAAACCAAGATGCATCTCTCACCAAAAATCTTCTGCCAAAGGAATTACCTATTTGTCATGAAAGCCAATCCACCCTTAAGCCTTCCTTGCATATGTAAAGCTAAGAAATGTAGAGTAAAAGCCTAGCAAAGATAAAGAACTTACTATCTATTTCCCAATGCTTTGCTGTTTTGTCCTATATCTAACTCTGCAAGAGGGTAAGTGAAGACAAAAAGGTTTAGTTTTAAAGATTTCAAAGCTCTGTAGAATATGCCGTGTCAAACCAGAAGAAAATCTTCATTAACTAGGAATAATAAGTTGCATGCATGTTTTTCTTGCATTCAAGCACTGCTGCTGATAGCAGATTGCTGCACTGCACTCATTTGTACTTTAAAATCTACTATGGTGAAAGCCCAGGCATTCTCATAAACCCCTAACCAACAAAGCATCACACTTCAAACTGTGAGAATAAAAATGCAGAAATATTTGTAGTCCCTCTTACCTGGTGGACTTTGCTCAAACTTACTGGAAAACAAATTTGAACAGAGAACACTAGTAGCTAATTTCAGTTAATTTCTCTCTCGCTGGCTCCCAGGAATAGGTAAGGAAAGCAAGGGAGAGAAAACAAAGCCATGGGAATGGGCAGAGTAAAATGGAAGCGCTGCAGCAGATGTGTTGAGATCTGTGGTGTCTTGTAAAGGAGACAAGTTCTGCGGGTGGGATCCATGGGCTGTCATGGTTTTCAGCAAGTTACCTGGGACAACCTGGCATCATTTCAAGTGATGATTATTTTGTTCTGCAGGTTCAAGCAATATTTGTAGCCTTTCGTTAAACTATCTGCAGTTGCAAAATAGATAAACTTTTTCTTATTGGTGGTGTGTTAGTGGCTTTCCAAATAAAGCAATGCATATATGTCTGTTCCTGGCTCCCACACTAAAGCCAGAAGTCAGTATTTACTCTCTTTGACCATGAGGGTTTCAAGGATGCAAGACTGAGAAGTCTGTGAGTGTGTCCACTGGTGTGTCTTGGGAGAAGGAGGCTTCTCTATTTCTACTGTTCACTTCAGCAGAAAACTTTAGTTCAGGATTGTGCAGCAGTGCACAACTGTCATTCACAAGACCATACTATATTGACATTGCTAACTAGTAATTGAAAATCATTATCTGATTCTGAGGAGAAGCTTCAAACAGTGAGGAAGGAGGAGCTGCTGCTGCTGGACTCTAGGCAGCTTAATACATCTTCGGCTGCAATCAGGCCAAAAAGAGCCTCCTAGGAACACAGGGTGGCTTCTGACAGAGCAAAACCAACTGCTACAATGGAGCTTGGGTTCTTCTGTTGGCCTGATGATAAGCTGCAATAGCAACCATAAAATCAGAACAGTTAAGGTGGGAAGGGACTTTTGTGGACTGCCTAGTCCAACCCTTCCACTCAAAGCAAGGTCAGCTACAGCAGGTTGCCCAGGGCCATGTCCAGTCAGGCTTCAAGTATCTCCAAAGATGAAGACTCCAAAACCTCTCAGCAATGTGCTCCAGTGTTCAACCACTCTCACAGCAGAAAAGTGTTTTCTTTTTGCAGGTAAAACTCCCTGTGTATTTCAGTTTCTGCCCTTTTTCAGAAGTTGCCTCTTCTGTCACTTGGCAGCACTGTCCTCTCTGCACCTCCTATCAGACATATATAAACATTGCTAAGGTCCCCCTGAGCCCTGTCTTCTCGAGACTGAACAACCCCAGCTCGCTCAGTCTCCTCTTGTATGAGAGGTGCTCTGTGCCCTATACTGTAAACAATTAATAACACTGAGATAAATGATCATCTTATATTAAGCCTATGTTTAAGTACTTGCTAAATGAGGACCCCAGGCTTGCTAAATACATGCAGCTTTTCTAGAGTGTGGTGTTCCCGAAGAGGAAGCAGACAATTAAAAAAGAACATGCTACAATGCAGAAGCACCTATCCCAGTCCTTGACCATCTCCTGAACTCCAGGGAACACCTGGACAGATAACAAAAATCCCCATCCACTACAAACTTATGGCTAGAAAATATCTGGAACTAAAGCAATATAATACCTATCCAGCATAAATCCCATGGAATGGAAAGAAAATTGTGTCTGTCATTTGTCAGGCCAATGGGAAGAAAGGATCTCCTGTGCTAGAGAAATGTTGTACCTTCTTAAATGCTGAACTGAGCACCAAAGGGAGTGCCTGACATTTTTGTCCTAGCCTGAGGTTTTTAAACAGGCCAAAATCAATGAGAACAGTATGTTGAAGATGAGGCAGCTTCATTCACAGAGCGAGTGCTGCTAACACAGTAAATCTGCCGTGCTTGGCTGGAGACAATGTTGTTTTTCCTGAGCAACGATCGAGCCAGGCTTTAATGCTTACACCCAAAACACAAAGATGGAAGTTGTCAGTTAATGGACTGCAAATAGCTGCATCGATGGCCAATTGTTCTGGGGAGGAAGCTGAACTCTCTCAAAATAACCGCTATGTTTCTTCATCTAGCTTTGCACACTTCATATATAATGGAAGAGCCACCAAAATGCGTACTTCACATATTTTCTTGCCCTAGGCAGCTGTCGTGGTTTAACCCCAGCGAGCAACTAAGCACCACGCAGCCGCTTGCTTACTCCACCACGGTGGTAAGGGGGAGAGAATCAGAAAAGTGAGAAAACTTGTGCATTGAGATAAAGACAGTTTAATAGGTAAAGCAAAAGCCAAGCACACAAGCAGAGCAAACCAAGGAATTCATTCACCACTTCCCATGGGCAGGCAGGTGTTCAGCCATCTCCAAGAAAGCAGGGCTCCATCACGTGTAATGGTTACCTGAGAAGACAAAATGCCATCACTCCAAACGTCTCCCACTTCCTTCTTCTTTCCCCCAGCTTTATATACTGAGGATGATGTTATATGGTATGGGATATCCCTTTGGTCAGTTGGGGTCAGCTGTCCCAGCTGTGCCCCCTCCCAACTTCTTATGCACCCCCAGCCTGCTCGCTGTCAGGCCAGAGCACGGGAAGCTGAACAGTCCTGGACTGCTTAGCAACAACAATCAGCACGTTACCAACATTATTTTCACCCCAGATCCAAAACACAGCCTCATACTAGCTTCTATGAAAAAAATTAACTCTATCCTGGCCAAAACCAGCTCAGCAGCACAACAGATTTGAAGAGCTGACATGCAGACCGTTGCTAGCAGTGCTAGCTTTCTTTGTTAGACTCTGCATGGTTATTACAGCCTGCAGAGTCTGCGCCTCATTAAAGAAATGTTGAATAACTTACATGAATATTCAAAAGCAAAGCAGTTAGCAGTGATATGCTCAGATGCTATCTCCTCATTAAGAGGCATGAGAGTCGTATCATTCATCACAGCTGCCGACTCACATAGCACGGTCTCTGCCATTGGGCGGGACCTCAAACATGGTGAAAGAACCTCGGTAAGCGCCTGGGGTGTGGAATTAGGTGGTGGATCTCAGCGCGGACACACACACACGGAGTTATGCCTGGTGGCAAGGTGCTGCACATGGGCAAGCCCTGAACAGGAGATCCATGGGGGCTTTCTTACCGCTGCAGCCCTGCTCCCCTCCCGGCAGCTACAGCTACAGCTGTCAAGCGGGACTCAACAGCTTCCCAGAAAGTAGGTGTTGGATCCAAAACATCTGAAGCTGAAAGCAACACCACCGTATGTCCTTGTAGTATGTTATGAAGGCTTAGAGCACAAATGGGAGCACTTTTCATCTACCAGCAAAAAGTGATGAGGTTTGCTACAGAAGGGAGGAAGCACTGCGCCAGGGTACAGTTCCGTTACAGAAGGTTTTGGGGTAGAAGCAAGAAAGTACCGTGTCCTGCAGAAAACCCACAAGAGTGTTCTCCAGGCTGGCTGCAATTATTCACCTTATCTGTACTCAGATTTCACCCCTGCCTGAGAACTGACTACACTGAAGCTCCCGTGTCCCAGGTGGGAAGGGGGTCCGGCTCCCGGCTTGCGGGAGACCCCCACCCCTGCTGGGGAAAGGGAGGTGAGGGGGGTGGGCTGCGGGGCTGCTGCAAAGCTGCTGCATCCTGCTAACACAGGCCTTGCTGCAAAACTGAAATCTGAATTTGGCAGTTTAGTTAGTTCAAAGAGTCTTTGTCGAAGAATGTGATTCCAACAGCTGATAAGCAGCAAAATTGTGCGTATTTGGTCAATGGAAAGTATGTTCAAGTATTTTTCTTCTTGTCACTGCTGAAATGTATTGCAAGAAAAGGGGAAATGTCTTTCAGTCTCTTCTCTCCCAAACTCTCCTCTATTTGCAGTTTCCACTGGAAATTACACTTCTTAAAAAAAAATTGTTTTTTTGGCAGTTTGTAACAAAGAATGGCAGAAAAACCTGTGGGGGAGCAGGCTGGGACAAGCTCTATGCGCTCACCAGCATTTGAAGTCTAATAGAGGACAGCCAGGTGCTCTCTGTGCATCACTCCGATTTGGATGCCTGAACTTCAACTTCCTCATTGGTACCTCTGACTGCTTTGTTTAAGAGCTTGACATTTTGTGCGTTTCTATTTCTGTCACGGCAGCAGCAGCAGTTAGTGGGAGTCAACGCTTCTGTTAGACTAGAAGTGAATGCCTGTCACTTGGTCAGTCCCGGGCACTCAGGCTGCCATTTACCTTCTGGCATATGACTCCTGGTAATTGTTTCCCTCTTGTGTTAAGATCCACGGGACGGAAGTCTTTAAAAATCGTTATTCCGAGTGCATCCCTTATTGAATTCTTACTTTTTATTTATGTTGATAGGCTGTTTGCTGGCAGATTCATGAGACACTTGCCATGCTAAATAAACACTGCACTTTGCAAGCACAAGCAGTCAGACTTGCTTCTACTTTTCCCGTTGGATTTGACTTTCGGTTTTATGAACTATGCCATCCTTTTGGCTTTTTGATCTTTCTGCGGAAATTTCCAGTAGGTTTAAGAGTGAGATAGGATGCTGCAACCTCAGTGAAGTGAGATGAGTAGAGGCAGAACAGAACTGGTTTGTAAAACAACACTGTGTCTGGTGCTGTGGTGTTCATTTCTGATCTGCAGGTTCTAGTGTTTTTGATATCTGAATATGTGCCCCTTCCTGGATGATTCTTAGCTGTAACAAAGTTTTGTTTGATAGTGCCCAAATAGCGTTGTTTCACATTTATTTCACATAACTCTGTTTCTTCCTCCTTTTTCTTTTTAAGGCTACATTCCCACCTTACCTTGTCTTTACAGATGTCTGTCTCTGACAGTATTTATTTTTCTTTTCTCTCCTCAGACAGGTCAGCAATTCCAAGGGAAGGTACACATTATGGAAGAGTTGATGATATATGTATACTAGAAGAGAAAAAGGAGAACGCACTTCAAACCACTACTTTCATTCACTTGCCATGCAGCCCGTTTAAAAAACTGAAGAAGTTCTCTGAAGAACTGCAGCTCAAAGAGAGTTCACGTTGGGTTAGTATGGGTTATCTTGTCCCTGTTTACTGCTGTGGTATTGGACAAGTTCTAGATCTGTTTAGGCTACAGAGGCTCTGTTTCAGGCCCCTGGCACAGGGAGAGGCTTCTCTGTTCCCCAACGTTGTGCTCAGGTCCCTGTGGCATCCATGGGACCCGCTGCTACTGCGAGAAGCGGGTCAGTGAAGCAGTATGGGATGTGCTTGATTTCGCTGTGACTGCTTTGCAGAATGGAGTTAGGTATAGTAAACGTACCATGAAATTTTACAAGTATGATTCTAAAAACGTATGAAAGGACTGGGGAGAGAGTCAGAAAAGAGGCACCATTTCTTCATTAGAGTGTTGTTTAATTTTTACAGGGGCATACACCTGTCAACTAACACATTAAATCAAACTGGCAAATTTTTAAAAGTTTTTCTAATATCTCTGTCTCTATTATATCAGTAGATAGTGTATATTTAAAGAACTATGTAGTCATGTGACACGAGACAAAATTTTTTGAAGAGTGTCTTCTTTAAGCTATTGTTGTGGTTTAGCCCCAGCCGGCTACTAAACATGACGCAGTCGCTTGCTCGCCCCCCCTCCCCAGGTGGGATTAGGGAGAGAATTGGAAAAAAACCTTGTGGGTTGAGAAAAAAACAATTTAATAGGACAGCAAAGAAAGAGGAAATAACAACAACAACAATAATAATACTAATACAGATACAGGAATGTACAAAACCAAGTGATTCACAATGCAACAACTGCTCACCACCTGGTGATTGATAGCCTGTCCCCAAGCAGTGATTCCCACACCCGGCCAATTCCAGTTTATACACTGAGCATGATGCTACATGGCAGGGAATATCCTTTTGGCCAGTCTGGGTCAGCTGTCCTGGCTGTGCCCCCTCCCAGCTTCTTGTGCAGCTCCCCGCTTGGCAGAGCATGGGAAGCTGAAAAGTCCTTGATTGAGTATAAGCACTACAACTACTTAGCAACAACTAAAAAATCAGTGTGTTATCAACACTATTCTCATACTAAATCCAAAACAAAGCGCTATAGTAGCTATTACGAAGAAGATTAACTATCCCAGACAAAATCAGGACAGCTATCAGTCAGGACCTTTACAGTGTTACTTGTTGGGTATGAATAAAGCTTTTATTACATAGAACCATTGATTGATTTGGGTTGGAAGGGACCTTTAAAGATCATCTAGTCCAGCCCCCGTGCTACAGGCAGGGACATCTTTCACTAGGTCAGGTTACTCAAAGCTTCATCCAACCTGACCTTGAACACTTCCTGGGATGAGGCATCCACAGATTCTATGGGCAACCTGTCAACAGTGTCTCACCACCCTCATTGAAAAGAATTTCTTCCTTATATCTAATCTAAATCTACCCTCTTTCAGTTTAAAACAGTTACACCTTGTCCTATCACCACATTTAAAGAACAGTGCAATCATCAGGCACAGTAAAAGTGGGTTCACAAAGGGAAAGTCCTGTTTAACTAATTTAATAAAATTTCTATGATGAGGTCACACACCTGATGGATGAAGGGAAGGCAGTGGATGTAGTTTTTCTGGACTTTAGTAAGGCTTTTGGTACTGTCCTTCACAGCATCCTTCTGGACAAGTTGTCCAACTGTGAGATGAGCAGGTAGATGGTGTGCTGTGTGAAGAACTGTCTGAAGGACAGGTCTCAAAGGGTTGTAGTGAATGGGGCTACATCTGGCTGGCAACCAGTCACCAGTGGTGTCCTCCGGGCTCAATCCAAGGGCCAGTTCTGTTGAATCTTTTTTATCAATAATCTGGATGCAGGAGTTGAATGCACCACAAACAAGTTTGCTGGTGATACTAAACTGGGAGGTGGTGTTGACTCACTCGATGGACAAGAGGCCTTGCAGAGGGATCTAGATTGGAGCACTGGGCAATCATCGATAACATGCAACTGAACATGAACAAATGCTGGATTCTGCACCTGGGACAGAGCAACGCTGGACACAAGTCTAAACTGGGAGTGGCTGGAGAGCAGCCCTGCAGAAAGGGATCTGGGGTTGCTGGCTGACAGCAGGCTTAGTAGGAGTCAGCAGTGTGTCCTGGCAGCCAAGAGGGCAAACTGCTTCCTGGGGTGCATTAAACACAGCAAAAACAGCAGGTCAAGAGAGGTGATTATCCTGCTGTATTCAGCAGTTTGGAAAGGATGCTAAGGTACTTGAATGCATCCAGAGAAGGGCACCAAAGCTGGGGAAGGGGCTGGAAGACATGTCTTCTGAGGAGCGGCTGAGGACACTGGGTTTGTCTAGTTTGGAGAGAAGGAGGTTGCTCTCCACAGCTTCCCTGGGACGGG